>NC_048307.1:2227144-2273492 GCF_013100865.1 Trachemys scripta elegans | reverse complement strand
AAAGGTTGTTCAGTGTCTGATTTAGCCTCTGCACCCCCCGTCCCTGCAGCCTCTGTGCCCCCTGCTCCCCACTCGCCCTGCAGCCTTTGCGTCCCCTGCCTGCCCTGCCCCTGCAGCCCCTGCACCCCCCCGCCCCTGCAGCCTCTGTGCCCCCTGCTCCCCACTCGCCCTGCAGCCTCTGCGCCCCCCACCCCTGCAGCGTCTGTGCCCCCTGCTCCCCACTCGCCCTGCAGCCTCTGCACCCCCCGCCCCTGCCGCCCCTGTGCCCCCTGCTCCCCACTCACCCTGCAGCCTCTGCACCCCCTGCCTGCCCTGCCCCTGCAGCCTCTACACCCTCCCGCCGCCTGCCCTGCTCCCCCCGCTTACCGGGCAGAGGGAGAGCTGCAGGCTCCATGTGGACTCAAACACAGCCGCGCTGCTCTGCGGGGGAGGAGGGAGCGGGGGAGGGGGAGGGACTCTGGCTGCTGGAGGCCCTAGTGGCTGCGAGCGTCTTTCAATCAGGCCAGGCGTCCAATCAGCCGTGCCGCACTCTGCATGAGGGGAAGGGGGAAATCCCGGACATTTCTACTTGATTAGAAATCTCCCCCCAGATGGCCATTTAAAGCTGAAAAACCCGGACATGTCCGGGGAAACCCGGATGGATGGTAACCCTAGGTTACTTATTATGACCTGCAAATGGGCCGCCTCTGCCTGCCGCTTTGCTACCTGCACATCTCCAGAATGTGTCATTCTAATCGCTCTGCGCCAGGATTTTCTCACAGGCTGGCAAAGCCCTGGCCAGGATGCTGTTCATACTTGGTTCCCTGGAAGCTTTCACAAAGGTTAATCTTCCCAGGAACACCAGGCACGAAAGTGACCTCACCAATATGATGGGCCTGATTCTCTTCTTGCTCAAGATGACAATTGGCTCCAGGAGAGACAAAAAATACAAATAAACAGCTGCTGAATCCGTGGTTTAACATCAGATTTTGGCGCAGTGGTCACCTCGTCCCCTTCGTGGGTCTCTGTCTCGTACTGCGCCCATCACCATGGTGTTTGAACCCCTGCCTGGTGAAAGTGGCCAGCAGGGAATGTGAGAGTCTCTGTCTGGGACACCAGGGTCGCCCCGCTTGAGTCTTTGATTCTGGACAGGTGAAAGGTGCTGTGCCCAATGCAGTAGTCACTACTTCCCCAGCATCAGCCTCACGACACCATGGCAAGAGCTTGGACAGCCGCACTGTCCTTGTAGCTAATGCTAATCAAATACAGTAGGGGTGAGTAGATGCAATATGTACTTGAAAGCCCTTCCCACAGGCAGCGGGAGAGGAGGGATGAAGCATGAAAAGATGGTGGAGCTGTGGCAGCTGGGGAGGTTGCTGGCATAAAGAACCCTGGTTTGCCCCGTCCTGTTGGCTGCTCACTTAGTGCAGGAGTAATATACCAACTTTGCAAAGGATTTGCAGCAAGCGGAAGGTCCCATGACGTGAGGAATGTCACGTGCTCATTACGGAACACAGAGCTGTATGAAACAATCAGCTTTCCAGCACCCCGTCCTGCTGTGGGCTCTGGGCGGTCCCGCATTGCCAGTCATACAGGTGCAGTCCCTCTATGAGAAGGCGGCCTGGGAAATGTCTGCTCTTAAAAGGGCCTGCGCTTCTCCAGAGGAAGGCTTAGCAAGAGTAGGCTCGATTGACTGTGGAGGAGGGAGACCAGCCAAGCTGCTGTGTTTTCCTGAGCTCAGCTTGAACAGGTAGAAGGAGACGCTTCTCCTAGCTAATTCTGAGCTCTTACCACTTCTGGGTGCTGTGTGAGCGTCACAGACCGTGGTGCTGGCTAAGGCCTGTTCCAGGCCATGCTCTGCTTGAATTGCTGCCTTTGGCTAGATCCCTTGCCCTGTCTTTTGGGTTCTCTCTAGCTTTGGCTGTGGAATGAAAGCTGAGGTTCTTCCAGCTGCTGTGGGTTCAATGTGGTACCCCACAGCTTGATTTCCAGGTCCTTTCCCCCTACTCCTTGACTCCTCACCAACACTAACGCTTCTGAATTGGAGCACACCTGGGAGCTCAGGCAGAGCAGGGCGCTGCTTGTCCACGCGATCTGTCGCTTTGTTGGCTCTGAAATGCTGACTTGGAGGAAATGTGTTTTGTCCGTAAACTCTGCACGCGTGAGATGGAAAACACACAGGGAGATGATGTGAGCTGCAGCATGCGCCATGTTTACTGAGTTACCCTGGGGGGACAAGAGCACTTGAAATCCTAAATGCAGAGACAGTCGTGGCCCAGCCGCTCTCGGTGCCCCCCTGACTCTCCATAGCATCGCGTGACTCTGTTTTCCTTTACAACCCCAACGCTTCAGAACCTGCCAACCAGCACGTGCACCACTCAGCACTTGGCTTCCCTGCAACCTACATTCCATCTGCCTTGAGCAGGACTGACAGTCCCTGGAGAGCGCAGAGTTGGTTGTAGAGCACACGATCGTCTCTGGAAATCGCCTTCCTCCATCCCGAAATCAATTAAAGGTGGGACATGGAAACAGGCCGTTTTCATGAATAATGCAAGTCGCTGGCAGCCCCATTTTGCTGACCTGGAGCCCATGCAGTGTGCTGGGCTGGCCGCTAGCTGTGCCTAAAACCAGATGAATCATTGATGAGAGAGAAGCTTCACACGGATGGCAGCGTCCTAATGTCCCAGTTGTGTTCAGAGTGAACTTGGTCATGTGTAACAGCACCCGGGAGCGGAGCCCTCACCCACCAGCTCCGCAGCGTGCAGCGCACACCGAGTTATCCCAGGGAGCTGTCTCCAGAGCCTCTCTGAACTGCCAGGCGCCGATCACCGCGTATCTTGGGGGACAGGTCTGCTCATTTATTAAAAACCTCTTACAAGGCATAAGGGATGAAGTGTTGTGTTGATAAGCGTGTAAGCTGAGTTATGTCTGAAAACACAAGTCCAAATCTGACCGTGGGGTGTCTCTGGTTCCCCAGGTAGCACCAATTCAGATGCCACAAGTGCTGCTGATTCAGAATACTTGTGTTACTGCCACACATGACCAAGAGCTAAACTCTCTCTTCTTCCCGGGCACTAGATACTCACATGGTATAAGGACTTGTATAGAACAGACAGCGATACGCATCCTGGGCTTGCGCCGTGCCAACCATCCAGCTCACCTGCTGCAACTATCACACTATATTGCAACCTCCATTTTGAGAGCTGGGATTTTTTTCTTCTCCACCCCCAAAAGGGGGGAGGGGGGGGAATTAAACCAACCACTCAAAGGCCCCTGAAACTATCAAACAAAAAGATACGCCTACCCCAAGCAGAGCTTTCCCTGAAAAGGGAGAAGAGACAGAGACTCTTCTATTGTTGATCCATTTAATGTGGAAGGCACTTGGATGTTCTGGTGATGGGCAGCGCTATAAGCCCCTGAGGTAGGCGAGTGTTGGATTTGGGGCCTGCCACTGGGAGCGCATCCCTTCAAACAGGCCCGTTTTAATAGAACATTCAGATCCTTTGACCTCCTTTTCGTGTTTAACTGGACCCCAACCCAAAGAGAGAGTTTAATGATCCCGTAGGATCCATGTTCTCAGCAAAAGGCCTCTTGAGAATAGCTGGCATCCACAGAGCATCTGCAAACGTCCATCACTGCTACTCCTCAAACCTACTGGCCCCCACCTGACTGTGAGCTGTGCTTCGCCTCTGTAACTGGTCTTTTCCTCGGGAACCCCTTTGTCTCTGACGTGTGAGCTCTCGGGACTCCGTTCAGTGACAAAAGCCATCCATGCAGCCCAGCTGGGGCTCCAGACAACAGCTGTTGCCATCTGTGTGTATCAGGTTCACTCCTTTCATGGGCTCATGTCAGTAGCTACGTCTTAGTATCAAACTGGCGCTCCTGAGCTGAGACCAAACATGAATTTCAGCAGGAGACTTCCCTGGGCACGGGCTGACAAGGGAGCCCACCCAACCTCATGTGATGCACAGCAAACATCCTCCAGCAAAACCAGTGGGAAATTAGCTGGGGACACTAGTGTAGTGGTTCTCAACCAGGGTACGTGTACTCCTGGGGGCACACAGAGGTCTTCCAGGAGGTACATCAACTTATGTAGATATTTGCCTAGTTTTACAAAGGCTACATAAAAGCACCAGTGAAGTCAGTACAAACTAAAATTTCATGCAGACAGTGACTGGTTTATACTGCTCTATATACTATGCACTGAAATGTAAGTACAATATTGATATTCCAATTGATTTATTTTATAATTGTATGGTAAAAATGACCAAGTTAGCAATGTTTCAGTTAGAGTGTGCTGTGACACTTTTTTGTATTTTTATGTCTGATTTTGTAAGCAAGGCGTTTTTAAGTGAGGTGAAACTTGGGGGCACACCAGACAAATCAGACTCCTGAAAGGGGGACAGTCATCTGGAAAGGTGGAGAACCACTGCTGTCGTGGATGCAGATTCAGGCCCCCTTTCTGCCTTGGGATGTAGCTTTCCTTTAAATCCTGAGAGGTAGTTGTGAATACATTTGCTTTGGCGCCCGGTTGATGTATTCCTGAGAGCTAGCGAGCATGCACAGTGCATCCCTAGGGACACAAACTGCTCAGGCATCATTGCCCATCCTTTCAGGTCAGTGACTGCATTCAGGAAGGAACAGCCCAGACATGCAGGGTGCTGCATTCACTCTCCCGTAAATCCTCAATCTGTTATAAGGCTGCCGGGTCACAGTCTCCGAATTGTCTGTTGCTCATTGAGGACTTTCTCAGAGAGGACTTGCCTGCCTGGCCCGAGAGCTGTTCCGGAAATAAGCTTTTCCTGTGAAATGTTTTGAGAACTTCAAAACAAAAATTCTTAATTTTGAGGTGGGGGATCATCCAAAAAATGAAACACATTCAGCTTTGGTTTTTTCAATGAAAGACCCAAATCTAAGAAAACAAGACTTTTTTTAGTTAAAAAAGTTCTATTTAATCAAAAAGCCATTTTCTGTTTTTAAAAAATACATATGGAAAATTTCCCCTCGGGTCCAAGTATTAGTGGTGGAAGTGGAAGAATCGGAGATTTTTCTCTAGTTTGCTCCATTGTCCCATGAAATGTGCACCCCACTCGTTACTTACGATAGGAGGGTGCTGTTAAAACCCTGCCCAGCTATTTCTCATGACAGCTGCAAGGGGTATCCCAGACCAGAAATCCAGTGGACATTCTTCCGCTCCACCTTATGCAACATCAGGCAGCAACCTCCCTGAGATCAGTGGGAGTCTTGCCCGAGTAAAGACTGCAGGATTGGCTCCTATATTCATTAAACGTGAGAATCAGCTAATTGTGTATCTGTTTCAAGCTGATTCTCTAAGGGGTGAACCCTGCCGCTCCACTCCCATCCCCCGCGGCTGCAGAGGAGTGGAAGCAGGTCTGCGGTATGGGGTGGGGGCCCAGTGGGGGATACACCCCCCCCCCATGCCATGGAGACCTAGTCCCATGGGGCTCACCCCTTGCTGGGGAGTGGTTTTGGAGCTACTGGATTCATGACTATTTGGATCCACTGGCCATCCCCTCCCCCCAGCTGCCGCCCCAAGAGGGACAGGAGTGTGCAGCCCTGAGGCTGTAATAGGGACCGTGGACTGGCCAGGGAGAGAAGATTCCCAGGGTCTCCTCTGGGCCTTGTCCTCCTGTCCGAGCCTTAGCATCAGAGACGGGATTTTCCCCTAAATTGTGTCTGGGTATCTCTGAGCTGGGGGCCAGTGCAGAAAGGGAGAGGGGATTGTGGCCCAAGTCAGTGACTTAGGAGGTCAACACAGCGCAGACCACAATTTGAGGACTTCAATGACTCAGACATAGGTTAGGGGTTTGTTACAGGAGTGGGTGGGTGAGATTCTGTGGCCTGCGTTGTGCAGGAGGTCAGACTAGATGATCATAATGGTCCCTTCTGACCTTAAAGTCTATGAGTCTATGAGAGCTGCTGGAAGGGGACATTTCTCGTGGGGAAGGCTGGACAAATCTCCCGAGTTGGGTACAGGAGAAGTCGTGCTGGAGAGACCCTGGGACCTGCGTGGCGGGGACCGGTGTTGTGCTGGCTAGAATGCTGCCTTCATCCCTGAGGTTAATTTCTACTGAGGGCGAGGAGAACCTTGTGCTGGGCTGGGCTTTGCCCAGGTAGGCGAAAGCGCTCCCTTCCCTTGGCCGGCGTAGCTTGCTCGTTCCAAGGAAAGGCACAGGTGGCACATGGTGCCCTATCATGTGGCAGCGCTGCGATCGGTGGTAGTGTAGATGTGTCTTCACTCCTGGTGTAACGGGACCAGGCGCTTACCGTCCTGGCAAACTGCGGTGACTGAGAATCATTGTTGCATTGCTATCGGTGGTGCTGCGGTAGAGGGAAGTCTGCAGCCCCAGGAGCAGCAACTGACCCTGGAGAAGGATTGAGATGGTGACCAAGTGAAAGGCAGTGAGGAGAGGCAGGATGGAGTGGCTGAAAGTCTCAGAATTCCCTGCTCTCTGAGGCAAAGGGCCATCCACAGGACATGCTGGAGAAGGAAGACCCAGTTTTCCCCATCTCCATGTCTTTGGGAGTTTACAGCTCTTCAGTATGTAAAATATTTCTCCTTGGTACACCAGACACTTTCACTCCACTGTGGGGACAGAAACCTTGACGGGGAGAGTGGGAGGCCAGGTTTTTTTTTTTTGTTTAATAGATTATTAGGGTTGGAAGGGACCTCAGGAGATCATCTAGTCTAACCCCCTGCTCAAAGCAGGGCCAATCCCCAATTAAATCAGACAACAGATTTTTGCCCCATATCCCTAAATGGCCCCCTCAGGGATTGAATTCATAACCCTGGGTTTAGTAGGCCAATGCTTAAACCACTGAGCTATCCCTCCCCTTCCATTCAAGCCTGTTCCCTGGGCTCCCACAGCCCCTGTGGCTGTCCGTCCCCACCAGCTCTTCCATCAGTAGCACAAACTCTGCCGTTAGCTGGGGTGACAGTATCTTTGTACATGGAGCCAGCTGTGATCCTGCCGCAAGGCAGAGAGAGACGGGGAAGCTACAGGGTCTGTCGTAGATGTGTTTCGAAGGTGCCAATTGACAGGGTATCTAGGCACAAAGCTAGACCAGGGGTAGGCAACCTATGGCACGTGTGCAGAAGGCGGCACGTGAGCTGATTTTCAGTGGCACTCACACTGCCCAGGTCCTGGCCACGGGTCCGGGGGGCTCTGCATTTTAATTTAATTTTAAATGAAGCTTCTTAAACATTTTAAAAACCTTATTTACTTGACATACAACAAATTAGTTATATATTATAGACTTAGAGAAAGAGACCCTCTAAAAACGTTAAATGTATGACTGGCATGTGAAACCTTAAATCAGAGTGACTAAATGAAGACTCGGCACAGCACTTCTGAAAGGTTGCCGACCCCTGGGCTAGGCGCTCCCCCAGCATAAATACACCAAACCCAGGGAGATGCAAAACCTCTTTCTGTAATTTCTACATGATATGCGGGGCTCGCGGCCGCTGCGGTGCACTGCCTGAGCCCTGCTCCTCCGCCTGATCATTATTTTAATGAGTTGCCGTCTCCAGTAAAACCCAGCACAGAGCAAATCCTATTAAACAAATGTGAAAATAACTTATTTCCATAATGTCAACGTTTTGGGTTTTTTTAAAAAAAACCAGCAACGTGCCATTATCTGCAAAGCTTTGGCAGTGACAAGCCAACTCATTAGCTTAGCCCTTTGTTGTACAAAAATTAATCAATTAATAACCCGTTTACAAACAATCGTATTAGAAGATCTGAACCTGAGTTCATAAGTCTGAAAGGCACAACTGAGAAGAGGCTTCTTACTTCTGGCTGGCCGAGCACCCTCGTTTTCCCCCACGCCTTTCCTAGTACCCTGGGTATCCAAAGGCCCCTCACACTTCTCAGTGCATAAGGCTGGAGCCCTGGGAACCTGCCACTCGCACTGATCAATCCTTGGACTTTGCTGTCCAATCCACTAGCCTGGGTGCCTAGCTCTCCCACAAGTGTCCCCCAGAAAAGCAATGCCCATAAAGGGTGGCAACCTCATCCCGTTAACATTCCCCAATCAAAACACATTTTCTTCTGTTTCTGGAGTCCTTCAGTTCCTTATCTTTAGCTTAACTACACCTGGTTGGTGCCTGCCTACCTGTCTCCCACTTTTGCTTGTTTCATAAACAATTGTATGAAACAGGCTGAACTGGATTCCTGTTACCCTTCGCCTCTTTTAGACGTACCGCACAACACACCCTCAGGTGTATTCCCCTTTTCAACAGGTCCCTGACCTCTGAGCGCCCTCTAGACACACACTGAAATACAGTGAGGGGCTGCTTGGGCCTCTCGGAGCACAATGGAAGTTGGGGAGTATGGGTGGCTGACACGTTTCAGAAGAGAGGATGCATCTCTTCATATCTTCAGGAGAGCTGTAGAGAAAAGACCACAATAGAGCAACCTAGCTGAGGGGTCAAATCCAGGGCTCCTCCAGGGGAACTCAGCTTGGCTGCTGCATCCCCAAAAGCATCCGGGTAGAACTGAGCTTTGGCCAATGCATGTCCAAAGTCCATGTTCTAACAGGAGCGATGGCCAATATCCCAGTGTGCCCATGTGGCTCACACAGAGAACCATTCTTTACAGGGTTGGGAGCCCTTCGAAGTAGAGAAACTAGGTGACAGCATTTCAGAGTCAGTCTATTCACAGGTGCCTTTGCAGGCCCTAAAGCACAAACCTTTGGATTGTAATAAACCTGCAGTGGTTGTGGCTTTTTATTTATGGTTGAATCTTGTTGCGAGTCCTGAGGGAAGGTGAAGGTTTGACAGGCTCCAGCCTTTTCCCCTGCATTGGCAGGGGATTCATTGCTTTGTCAGGAATGGCAATGGGACTAGTGACTGTATTGGGGGGGAAAAACATGTGACTCTCCCATGTAACTCTCTCAACCAACACACGTTTGAATTAGAAATTGAACAACAAGCAGCAGCCTCCAAATTTTTGCAGATCTTCAGAAAGAGTCAAAAGTTTTGGACAGTCCACGGACACGCCCGTGCGCACCCCCACTCGAACAGACCCCTCGTGGCTCAGGCATCTGGATCAGACGGGAACCAAGGCTAACTGCATCCCTTTGTGGTCTGAGTGGAACATTCTGCCTCGCTGTAGTGGGGTGATTAGCGGAGCCCATTCATGCTCCCACTATGCAGTGGATGCGGGCGCTAAGAGGGAAAACAAGCATGAAATCTGATTGCAAGGTTCGTCAGAGACGATGGACCTCAGCAGCCAAAAGCAGCCCTATAGACAGGGCCGGCTCTGGCTTTCTGGCCGCCCCAAGCAAAACAAAAAACAAAAAAAACCTGCGGCGCACCCGGAGCGCGGGTGCAGGGAGACCGGCTGGGGGGGGAGGGGGAGGGAGCAGGAGGGAGAGAGAGAGAAGGGGGCGGCCAGGGCTACAGCAGGGGCGCTGCCACACGGCCCCTCCCGCTGCGCCGCCTCCTGCCGCCTGCCGCGAGGGCTCCGGTCCAGTCGGCGGGGAGGGAAGGAAGAGGACTGCCCTGCAGGGCGCTCTGGTTCTCCGCGCCGCCGCCCCCTACAGGGCGGCCAGAGCGGAACGAGAACAAAACAAAAACAAAAAAAAAGTGGCCGTGCCGCCCTAGGATTGGGCAGAAGGCCGCCTCCAGCAATCTGCCGCCTCAAGCACCAGCTTGCTCGGCTGGTGCCTGGAGCCGGCCCTTGAATGAAGCTGTGCCCTGAGCAGTCAGTCTTTCCCAATGCATTGTTAAGTAATGTCCAAACTCAATGATTATTCATGAGCACAATGAAAATGATCGTTTAGAATCCTTAACAATTCAGTTCCACTTCTGTTTGTTGTAGCAAGACTCTGGCAGCGCATTTGCATCAGGGAGCGTATTGCTGCTTTTCAAGAAGGAGAAGGATTACAAGGAAAAGCTGCATACGTTTATTGGTAAATGTCACTTAACATATGTGCAAATGTAATTTATCACCAGTCTGTAGTACAGATTCTCTGACTCATACAGATTTTTCAGTGGCAGGATAAAAAAACTCTTAGGACCAAATTACTTATTGAAGGAAAACACTGATATTAAATGATTCGCACATTCCTGTGCGAATGCTGAGGAATCTCATGGAGCCTCCTGCACAAGGACTTGGCTGTAGCTGCTTGCTTGCAAAGGGTTGTCCCGCTTACAGATGGGCGTCCTCCCTTTGCACAGTGCTTGGCAGGCTTGCAGCAAGGATGTACACTTCTACCTCGATATGACGCTGTCCTTGGGAGCCAAAATATCTTACTGCGTTATAGGTGAAACCGCGTTATACTGAACTTGTTTTGATCCATCGGAGTGCACAGCCCCGCCCCCCCGGAGCACTGCTTTACCGCATTATATCCAAATTCATGTTATATCAGGTCGCGTTGTATCAGTAGATATAGTAGAGTAGAGGTGTACTCCGATTCCATTTCAAGTGACCACAGGATTATGGTGCAGATTCTGTCCTGCCTGTCACCAGATGCTAGAATGAATTAAAGCCATTAGTGGCAATCCGCCACCTGCTGGCCAGGATCTCTGTATGTTACCACAACTGAGACCTGAGCTGGTACCTTCAGGCCCATATGTTGCCACTTTTCCAGGTGAGCAAAAAGGACCTGAGCTGGCAGTAGCTGGGTGGAGCCTGTCTTCTCTGGAAACATCTCTTGGCATTTCTGACAGTCTTCTACTCCCCGGGGTTCTTTCAGGACTTCAGTTCTAGTTAATTTCACAGCTGATGTTTTAGCTCGTTTCGTCTCTGATTATCTTTCAAAAGGGATTTTCTTAACCACACAAGCCTTTTCCAGCTGCTTTGGCTTTGATCTGTTTGATTTTTGCAACACGATGGAAGATTTGCTTTGCTTTGCTTTGTTTAATTTGTTGGATATTAGAGGTGATGCGATTCCAAAGAGAGAGTGGAGGAATTTGGATTCTAGCAGGAACCTCTGGAGGTGAAGTCACGGCTCTCCTGCGTTATTGACAGAGAACGGCCATTCAGACACAGAGTTGGAGGAGGATGGTTTTGTTTTTTCCCTTTTTAATTTGTATGTGAGTTTAGTCAAGCCAATGGTGCTAAATTCCCAGTCCCAAAGGCTGGCTAGACACAGGCTACCACAGGCCTGCACTGGTCTGTTCTATTGTACTTCGCTGCTGATCCGAAGGGGCTGCTGACCACAGGAAGAGCATAGCTCAGGTTTAATGGCAGAACCAGTTTTCGGCTTCTCTGCTTAAAGAGCCGGTCGTGAGATGGTGGCTATAGAAATGTGGACTTTTCTCCACTAGGAAATTGATTCTGACCCACCAAGCTCATTTCAGAGAGAGTTGAGGGGTCAAATATACATCCCTAGAAACTGAACCGGAGTTAGACAAGGTGGGAACTTGGCCAAGGTCCGTCCCATTCAGGAATGGAACCAGGGACTGAGAGGTGCAAAATTCAACCTGTTTTGGATCCCAACTCCAGGAAAGTCAGATCTGAACGTGCTCATTTATATATAAAACCTATGCTCATGGATTATACAGTGTCTCCCAGTTACAGGCTGTCTAAGCAGCAATCACTGTTAGTCAGCGTCCACTCATCCCATTTCCCATCTCTTCCAAACAAGCGAACACACGCTACATCACGACTGTTCAACATGGCAGGCTTATCGGCTTGTTAACAATTAGTATTAGCATGGTGGAAATTGCTAATATGTGATATACTGTCTTTAGAATTCAATTTAATTACCCAATGGCTCTTGAACGCTGTGCACAAATGAAGCTTTGTGACTGATTATAGAAAGTGACATATTAGTAGGAGGTGAGCCGAGCCTTCCCTCGCTGAGCGATGCCCAGAAGGTGGTGCCAGACTGGAGCCCCTCTGGGGCATAAGGAACATTCATTCAGAGTCGCCCACCCCAGCTGTGCCTCTGCATCCACGTGCGTGTGCCTGAAAGAACTAAACAACTGAGTCTCTGGCAGGTACAAATTAGAAGCTGTCTCTTCACATCAGAATAATTTCCTGGGTACTTTGTGGCTTAAAGGCTTTTGACGGCCATCTGTCCTGTGTTGTAGAATCTATCTAGCGTGGCTTGACTTCTTCCCCTCACCTATGACTCACTGGCCATGTTCAGAAACGTATAATAAGCTGAGATGCACTAATCCGAGAGAGAACCATGTGGCAACTGCAAATAGGAGTGGGTGGGCAGCCCCCTGAATTGTACCATATAGCCTGTCGCCACCCTCATCTCGCAGTGTGGATTGTGGAGACTACGAGGATCAACATGCAGTGCACCAGTGGGATTCATCGGAGCAGCGTGGATAGGAATGGAGTGCACGTGGGGGTAATGCATGCTGGGAACTCTGAGTTGGGATTCCATATTGCATGGCATGCTGGGAACTTTAGGTTCCACAGGACACACTTCCGTAGTCAAGCTAAAGGACGCTGCAATATGTGACAGTTAATGTAAGTTCCCGCAGCTCTTGGGCTCCAGGCAGGTCCCCAGCGTAGACCTGTGCTGGACAAGATTTAGGTGACCCTAACGTTGTGGTAACCAGATACATTCAAGTGATGTAAACCACAGGTCAAGTTACTGAAACACCTGAGGAATGTCTTAATCTCAAACTGCGTGCCCGTCGGTGTCCAACATTCCACTTGGAAATGGTGCCACTGGCCCAGACGATGGAGTAATTCAGGAGGTTGCATGGTTCTACTAGCGCCACTCCATCCCGGGTCTTTAACGCTCTGCAGGAGCCCGACTCGGGCTTGCACCGGCTGAGTGCAAGACACGGAAGGAGCCTGTCAGTCTGAGCCCCTAGGCCAGCTCTCTGCCACTCCAGGCACTAGGGCGATTCCCCTCCCCATCGCCAGGTGTAGGGCCAGATTACACTGGGGGACCTCCCCGAGCACCCCCCGCCCCCGCTCTGTGAAGTGCTCAGCAGAGGAGAAGTGTTGCTTAGGGCTAGACAATATGAGGGGCTGCAGGGTGATGACAAAAACACCCTGGAACCAGGGGGGACTGATCAAATCCATCCAGCCCGCCACACAGCTGGAACGGCCCCTGAGCCGCCTCCTTCCCGGGACATGAGCAGGCAGAGCTGAACGGCATCCTTCTCTGCCACATGGTTGCTTATTGCATTAGTGGACACAGTCTTATCTCCCTTGCCCAGGTCTGGAATGAGATTAGAAAGAGAGATGCTTCCCCAGACAATGATAAAATGCTTCCAGTATAATTGCAGGTACCAAGAGAAAGAGAGTGAGATAAATAACAAACTGTTACCGGCAGCGTGAAGCCCTGCTTGGGGAGCTACCCATCCCTGTCTCCGAAGGGCCCTTTGCAACGGGGTCTCTGCCCTTCTCCCCTAATACTGGGGGGTCTTTAGCTCCATTTCCAAATGCACTTGCTTTCCACGGTGCTCCGTCAGCAAGCCAGCAGAAAGCTTTCCAGCAGCTGCAAAGAATCGAATTGTGGCAGCCCCTCGGCGTGATTCCTGCAGAACGCTAAGGCTCTGAGCCGCTGCTTCTCCTGTGGGCTACTCTGACAGTCCTGTCCTGCAGCCAAGCAGGTGCCAGGGAGGTGGAGCTGGGATGGGGCCTCCATCAAAGCTGGGCAGGTCCCCCCTGGAACACTCGTCTGCCAGGAAGTGAGACAATAACTCTCTGAAAGGAGGTGGTGTGACTCCTCTTAGCCCCATCTTGCTGTGCTGGGGTGGGGGGTGGTCAGGCCGTGGCCTGGGATATCGACAACAGCCAAGGTAGAGACGAGGAGGAGGATAGTGTCTGCCACAGGGGTCCTTGGGGCCATATTCTCTGGCAAGGTCTCAGAGGAGAAACGCCAAGGCCGAGCTGTCCCAAAAGGCCCTTGGAGTTTCTGTGCAACGGCAGCAGCCCCGTGTCCCCACACCCAGCTCACGGTGCCCCCTGCCACTGTGATAAACCGTGCAGTGCGCCACATCTGTCAACCCGCTGGCCAGCGGGTGGAGACAGGACAGCAGCCGTGCTCGTGAAACATGGCTGCCCTGCTTGCAGCAGATCCAGGTGGCTCTCTGGCGGGCTGGACCCTTTTTCTGTGGCAGTCTCTGGCAGGATTCCCAGCCTGGGCGGGAACCAGCTCCCCAGACCAGGAGAGGGACCTAAGCTCAGGGATGCAGTGGGTTCTGGTTGTGTTGGTAGAGCTGGGGCCATTTCCCCATGTCACGCGGTCTGGAGTGGATCACAGCCATGAGTGCCAACCTCAGGGCAGACTGTCAAGAAGCAGGGCAGAGACCCCAAACTGGTGGTATGGTCTATACTTCAATAACTGGCTTGGCAGCCGCACGGCTGAGAAGGATCTGGGAGTCATGGTGGATCCGAACCTCAACATAAGTCTGCAATGCGATGCTGTTGCAAACAAAGCAAATGCAATGTTAGGTTGCATTAACAGAGGCATAACATGCAAGTCATGGCAGATGATAATACCGCTCTACTCAGCACTGGTTAGGCCTCAGCTGGAGGACTGTGTCCAGTTTGGGTCACCAATGTAAAGAAAGGAAGTAGAGAAACTGGAAAGGATTCAGAGGCAAGCAACAAAGATGATCAAAGGGATGGAATGCAGCCATATGAACAAAGGCTGAAGGAACTGGGTATGTTTAGTTTGGAAAAGAGGAGATTAAGAGGGAATACGATAGTGGTCTTCAGATACGTGAAAGCCTGCTACAAAAAGACAGAGAAAAGTTGTTCTCTCTTGCCATAAGGGCCGGACAAGGGGCGATGGGCTCAAACTACAGCAGAGCAGAGTTAGATTAAATCTCAGGAAATACTCTCTAACTGTAAGAAGAGTGGGACAATGGAGCAGACGCCTTGGGAGGTCGTGGAAGCTCCTTCACTGGATGTTTTCAAAAGGAGGCTGGAGCCATCTGTCTGGGATGGTTTAAACCCAACAAATCCTGCATCTTGGCAGGGGGTTAGACCAGATGACCCTTGCGGTCCTTTCTAACCCAAATGAAATTAATAGGCAGCAGGTTTAAAACAAACAAAAGGAAGTATTTCTTCACACAACACACAGTCAACCTGTGGAACTCCTTGCCAGAGGATGTTGTGAAGGCCAAGACTATAACAGGGTGCAAAAAAGAGCTAAATAAGTTCACGGAGGATAGGTCCATCAATGGCTATAAGCCAGGATGGGCAGGGATGGTGTCCCTAGCCTCTCTTTGCCAGAAGTTGGGAATGGACAACAAGGGATGGCTTACTTGATGATTACTTGTTCTGTTCATTTCCTCAGGGGCACCTGGCATTGGCCACTGTCGGAAGGCAGGATACTGGGCTAGATAGATCTTTCGTCTGACCCAGTATGGGCGTTCTTATGGTTCTGTGATTCTATGATTCACCAACCAAGTAACAAGTGTGAATTGCTACAGCACTATAATAGTTTTACCAGAGTCACAGACAGTCCCTTTGGGCATTCCAGTCTATCTTGCCACCCAGGCAAGCTCGACTATGTGATAGCTGGTCACTTTACACCAAAAATCACAACAATATTCAGGTTACCTCTCAAAGGACCAGTCACATACTCCAGGTCAATGGTACTCCAATCTCAAACCAAAGACAACTCCTGAAGCCAATCCTGTAATAAACGAACTAAAGATTTATTGACTACGAAAAGAAATGAGTGTTATTTGCAAGGTTAAAACAGGAAAATACACACACATAATGAGTTAGTCTTAGATTTCAAAAGGTGATATAAACGTCTATAATAAGCAGCCGTATAAGTCCCTTAGAGTTGACCCAGGCCAAGCAGCATGGGGATCTCTTACATATGTTTAGGAATCTTTGCCCCTCAGGGCAATCACAGAGGTTTACAATACAAAGAGTATAACTTTATACCATGGGCTGCAGAGATTTTAAGTGAGTTTATACAGGCAGCATCCTACCAGCCTTTCATAAAGTCTAACCACTAAAGACATTCTTATAACACTGCTCTCTGCTTTAGCGATGCTAACCCCCAGGGCAGCCAGACTGGGTTCCCAGCTCTGCATTTGTCAGTGTTCAGTGAGGCCTGGGGGCCATGGCATGAGCTGGCACCTGGTCTGCCAGCGTCACACCCTGGACACGCGCTCTGAGGCAGGGCAGTAGAATTCGTATAGCTCAGGGAACCTGCTCCAGGGCCACTATTCGCAGAGTCACCCGGAGGGGAGCTATTCGTCCCCCTCCCCACTCCTGGTAGGACTGGCTCTCACTTGCTAAGTGGCCATAGAGGGACCAGGGCAAGCAAGTCCCCAGATAGCAAAGGGCCAGTTCTTATGCTCCTGCGGAAAGCAGCCTCCCGGGCCGTTTCCATACATGGTGTGAGGGGAGCCCAGTGGCAAAGACAGGTCCTGTGTCCATCTAGCTTCGCTGGGCAGCTCACCATTGGGTGGAAATACAAACTGCTTTGGGATGGGGGCGGTGAAAGCCAGCCACTCTGAGCTGGGTTAGACAATAGGAGGCTTAATCGGGGCTAGCAACAGTGGGAAATCCTCAGACAGTGTGACTAGTCTAGACAGGGCCTGAGTCTGTCTGCAGGAGAGACACTCTGGAGAGCCTCTCTTCCTGAAGCTGCTGGTGGAAGCAGGGCGGTGGTGCATTTTGGATGCTGGGGGCTCTTTTCTAGTCTCTGCTTCCCCCTGTAACAAACATGGCAACACTGACTGGCATGAACTGTAGCAACTCTGCAGCCAGTCTGTGTCACTGCACGGGGCAGGTCCAACTCCCAGGTAACCATCTCCCCCCTCCCTGCTGTGGAGAGCCCCGGCTACCAGAGGGGCAGGAAAGAGGGGCAGAGAAGCGCACACAATGAGGAGAGTTAAATGAACTGAAGCTGATTTTATCTCTAAATCAGTCTCAGCTCATTTAATCAGAGAACAACAGTGAGCGATGTGAAATCGTGCTGTGCTGCGCATTTCATGGGGGAGGAGATCTGGGGCACGCATTCCAGACAGGCAAATGCCAAGGAGAGAGAGAGAGTGTGTGTGCGCGCGCACACAGGCACCTGCGTGCACACACAAAGTCTGCAGATGGTGAAGGCAAGGGACAAACTCACCTGCAACTGCTCACAGTCTACGCTACAAAATCAGTGCAGGTGTCTGCGCCTACCTCTGCAAAGGCCTTTGTTCTGGTTCTTTAGGTTGCTTCACTCCTCTCCCTGGAGTTGGTACAAGGTCACTCTGCTGTTGGGAAGGAACATGGTAGATGGGTTTCAGCCAGCCTGGGTACACTGCCAGTGCTGCTGGTGACTCAGGAGATGTCTACACTAGGAAGAAATGGCGTGTTTCTTTGCCAGTGAGATGGTTAACTATCCCACAGTAAAAAGCAACAGAGGGTCCTGTGGCACCTTTAAGACTAACAGAAGTATTGGGAGCATAAGCTTTCGTGGGTAAGAACCTCATTTCTTCAGATGCAAGTGGGTAAGAAGTGAGGTTCTTACCCACGAAAGCTTATGCTCCCAATACTTCTGTTAGTCTTAAAGGTGCCACAGGACCCTCTGTTGCTTTTTACAGATTCAGACTAACATGGCTACCCCTCTGATACTATCCCACAGTAGAGGAAGAAAGCCATATTGGCTAAAAATGACCTGCTCTAGAGGGGAAGTGAAAGCAGCCATCAAAAAAAACACTAGGAATTGTTGAAAATTGATAGGGGAGGCAAAAGGATACAAGGAGAAAGCTGTTGCCAGCAGAGTTAAGGACAAGAAGGAGGAGGTTTTGTAAGTACATTAGGAAAAAAAAGAATCCTGATGATGGTATTGGTCCATTGATAGATGGAAATGGTACAGTTAGTAGTAGTAATATAAAAAAGGCAGAAGTGGTCAATAAGTATTTCTGTTCTGTATTTGGGAAGAAAACAGATGATGTCATTACATCATAAGCTGATAGCACTCTGTTCCACTAGTATCTCAGAAGGATGTTAAACAGCAGCTACCCAAGTTAGACCTTTTAGAATCAACAAGTCCAGATAACTTCTATCCAAGAGTTGTAAAAGAGCTGGCTGGACTGTTAATGTTGATTTTCATTAAGTCTTGGAAAACTAGGGAAGTTCCAGAAGACTGAAAGAAAGCTAATGTTGCCCTAATGTTTAGAAAGGGGGAACAGGATGACCCAGGTAGTTACTGATCTGTCAGTCTGACATCAATCCCAGACAAGATAATGGAGCAGCTGATACGGGACTGGATTAATAAAGAATTAAAGAAGGATAATATAATTAATACCAATCAACATTTTTGGGGGAAATAGATCCTGTCAAACTAATTTGATTATCTTTTTTGGATGAGGTTAGAAGTTAGGTTGATAAAGGTAATAGTGTTGATGTAATATACTTAGACTTCTGTAAGGTGTATGACTTGGTACCGCATGACATTTCTGGTAAAAAACTAGAATGATATAAAATGAACAGGGCACACAATAAATGGATTAAAAACTGGCTAAATGGTAAGTCTTAAAATGTAATTGTAAATGGGGAATCATTATCATGCAGGTGTGGTTCTGCAGCAATCTCATCTTGGCTCTACGCTATTTGACATTTTTATCAATGCCTTGTAAGAAAACATGAAATCATCACTGATAAAGTTTGCAGATGAGACACAAATTAGGGGAGTGGTGAGCAACGAAGTGGCCAGGTCACTAATACAGAGCGATCTGGATCATTTAATAAATGGAGTGTAAGAAAACAACCTGTGTACATCTAGGAACAAAGAATGTCGGCCATACTTACAGGATGGGGGACTCTTTCCTGGGAAGCAGTGACTCTGAGAAAGATCTGGGGGGTCATGGTGGATAATCAACCTAACAGTGCAAATCTGTGGCCAAAAGAGCTCAAGTAGGAGTAGAGAGGTTATTTTACCTCTGCATTGGGCGTTCTGGTGCCAGACACAACGCCAGCTGTGTGGATAAAGGAACACAAGCAGCCTTCACACACACTCCAGCCTCTCACCAGCCACACGTTGGCCTTCCGGACGTGGCCTGTCAGCTCCTCCCTCTGGCCGTCGGTGCAGCCCAGAGAGTCAGGATGGTGGGACCTGCTGTACCTCTGGCAAGCTGGGGTTAGCACTTTGCTTGCTACAGTCAGGCCCCTCCGGCAAATGCTGCCAGACCTGCATGGCGGAAAGAAGGGGGCACCTGATACCGGGACTGCAAGAGATCTCCCAGCCAGCGCCAGCTGGTGGAAGAGGAACAGCCAACGGGCTCCAAGGTAGTGAAAAGTGGCCTGAGCTCTGTAGGGCTCAAGAATGGCAGGAGAGGGGCAGGTCTTTGCCCCCCCCCTTTCCTCCAGGGAGTGCTGTTTTCCCTGTGGTTATTTCTCCTCAGTAAAGCATACCAATAACTGCCCTGTTGTGCTGGGAGCCACACCCAGCCCCAAGGAGCTCCCAGCCTCCCCCGGTCACACTTCCTGACAGCTGTGCAGGTCTCGCCTCAGCCAGCGTTCTCCCCCGCCCGCCCGCCAGCACACACCCCTGAATGGGAGCTCTGCCAGGGCATCAGCTGCCCTCACGAGGTGGCAGCATGAGAAACAGCCCCCCCCAAGATGGAGCGTCAGCTGCGAGCGTGGGTGGATGAGGGTGACAGCGCTAGGGCCACGCAGCTGCTGGACCTGCACCCTCTCAGGACATCTATTTCTGGTGCTTCAGTTTCCCCCGGGCTGTTTTTCAGACCCCCTGGAAGCTCTCTCATAGGGGAGCGCCTGGCTCATGTGCGTGATGTCGTAGGGGTGATCTCTGGGCCTCTGCTGCCTGCTGTCCTACGGGCGCTGGTGAGTTTCCACAGAGCCCATGGCCGTAGCATCTAGGAGCTCTCCTGGGCACAGCTTTTCTCCCTTCCTTCCCTTTTCCCTCTGCTGGGTGTTTCCACTGCTGAACAAGCAGCGTCCCTCCTGTCTGCATGCAGCTGAGAACCCAGTAACTGTTGCTAGGCTCATGCAAAGCCGTCGGGCTTCCGTTTTATCCTTTGGATAAGGAAACAGTGTGAGCAGCTGCGCGGCTGCGTGGCTCTGAGTGACACTTCTCTGCTGTAGCAGAGGACAGGGTGTGATTCCCTTCAGTGCCCCCCATGCCCACCCTCCCGTTCTCGCATGGAAGGTGTGATAGGGCAGCCGCATGGCTAGATTGCTGGTTAGGGCGGGCTGAAGGGGGACCTGACCTCTCCTTCTCCCTCAGGTCCTGACCCAGGGTCCTGTGTCACTCACCCCTAAGCAGGGGAGATGGACCTTCCTCCCAGCCGTGAGGAGGGTTTCAGGACCTGTTTTCCTGGTCTGCTCCCTATGCAAGTCCTTTTAGTTTGGGGCGTGGCCCTGCTAGTCCAGTTTTCCCGCAGTTGGGGCTTGTCTGCAGGGGTCTCGCTTGGCAAGGGAAGACTGACTTGCGTTGCCAGGCAGGTTGCTGGTCTGTGCCTTCAGGCAGACACACAGAGAGCTCCTGCCTCTTCGCCAGCCAGCCCCTGACTGAGCCAGGCTCCCTTCTTTTCTCCCCCTCCAAGCCTGGCATTGGCTGCAGGTATAAGGGGCAGGGCCAGCTGAACCCACAGGTGTTCTTTAACCCCTGCTGTGCCCAGCTGCAGTCTCTCTGCTCCTTCACAGAAGGCTTAAGCATTTCTAACCCGTACACCACTCATTCCAAGGGGACTTGGGTCAGGATTAGGAAAGGGATAGCGTTTGTCCCCGCTGGGATGCTGGTCCTGATCCTGGCCAGGTCAATGGTAGCTGACAACTGCCTGGTGGCCTCTGAAATGAGGTGCTGGGGTCTCAGTGAGCAGGTATCCACATCCCAGAAGCCGCTATCCTAGTTGGCACTGGATGCCACTGTTGTTGTTAGTCACAGCAGAGAGGAAAGGACTGAATGAGCCATGGAGCCTGAACTCCCCTCTTGCTCCACAAGGAGCTCCTCTAGGGTTCCTCGGGTTGAGGTCCGTGGGCAGGCTGGGTACGACGTCTGTAAGGCATTTAACGTAATACCACATGACAGTCTGACTTTTTAAAAATGAGCACACTATAAAATCATGTGCCCGTATTAAATGGATAAAAACTGGCTAAGTGATCTAGAAAGGAATTATAAACAGGAAATCATCACCAACTGGGTGTGGTTTCTAGTAGGGTCCTGCAGGGATCTGTTCTTGGCCCATTGCTTTCGATATCTTTATCCGTGATCTGGAAGAAAATATAAAATCGTTGCTGGTAAAGTTTGCAGATGTCACAAAAAATGGTGAAGTGTTAAATAGTGATTGGACAAGGCAATTATCCAAGCAATTTGGATGATTTAATAAGGTGGACCCATTTGAACAACATGCATTTCAATATGGCCAAATGCAAGAACATATATCTAGGAAAAAAGAATGTAGGCCATACTTACAGGCAAGGGTACTGTATCTTGGAAAGCAGTGAATCTGTAAAGGACTTAAGGGTCATGGTAGATAACCAGCTGAACATGAACTCCCAGGGTGATGCTGTGGTTAATGTGATTCTTGAATGCATAAACAGCAATACTGAGTAGGTGTAGGAAGGTGATATTACTTCTGTATTTGGCACTGGTAAGGCCATTAGTACAATAGTGTGTCCAATTCTGGTGTCTGCACTTCAAATAAGATGTTAAAAAATTGGAAGGGGTTCAGAAAAGAAATACAAGAATTATTCAAAGTCTGGAAAGCCTGCCTTAGTGTGAGAGAGTAAAGAAGTTCAATCTAGTTATCTCCTCAAAGAGAAGGTTAAATGTGACTCGATCACAGCCTTTAAATACCTACATGGGGGAACATAAGAATGGCCACAGTAGGTCAGACCAATGGTCCATGTAGCGCAATATTCTGTCTTCTAAAAGTGGCCAATGGCAGATGCTTCAGAGGGAATGAATAAACAAGGCCATTTTGAGTGATCCGGCCCCTGTTGTCCAGTCACAGCTTCTGGCAATCAGAGGTTTAGGGACACCTAGGGCACGGGGTTGCATCCTTGGCCATCTTGGCTAATAGCCATTGATGAACCTAGCTTCCATGAACTTACCTCATTCTTTTTTTAACCCACTTATACTTTTGGCCTTCACACATTCCATGGCAAGGAGTTCCCCAGGTTGATTGCATTGTGTGAGGAAGTACTTCCTTATGTTTGTTTTAAACCTGCTGCCTATTCATTTCATTGGGTGGTCCCGGACTCCCTGTTTCTTGTGTTGTGTGACGGGGTAAGTAACACTTCCCTATTCACATTTCTCACAATATTAATGATTTTATAAACCTCTGTCATATCCCCATTGTCATCTCTTTTCTAAGCCGAACAGCACCAGTTTTTTAAATCTCTCCTCACATGGAAGCTGTTCCATACCCGTAATCATTCTGTTGACCTTCTCTGTACTTTTGAGATAGGGTGACCAGAACTGCATGCAGTATTCAAGGTGTGGGCGTACCATGAATTTATATAGTGGCATTATGATATTTTCTGTTATTATCTATCCCTTTCCTAATGGTTTTTTTAACATTCTGTTAGCTTTTTTTTTTTAATGCTGCAGCATTGAGTGGATGGTTTCAGAGAATTATCCATGATGACTCCAAGATCTCTTTCTTGAGTGGTAAAACAGCTAATTTAAACCGCATCATTTTGTAGGTATAGCTGGGATTATTTTTTCCAATGTGCATTACTTTGCACTTATCAACACTGAGTTTCATCTGCTATTTTGTTGTCCAGTCACCCAGTTTAGTGAATTCTCTTTGTGACTCTTTACAGTCAGCTTTGGACTTAACTATTCTGAGTAATTTTGTACTGCCTTTAAATTTTGCTACCTCACTGTTCACCCCCTTTTCCAGATAATTTAATATGTTGAACAGCACTTGTCCCAGTACAGATCCTTGTATTTACCTGTCTCCATTGTGAAAACTGACCACTTATTCCTATGCTTTGTTTCCTATCTTTTTACCAGTTACTGATCCATGAGAGGACCTTCCCATGACTGCTCACTTTGCTTAAGAGCTTTTGGTGATGGACTTTTTTCAAAGGCTTTCTGAAAGTCCAAGTACACTATATCCACTGGATCCCCCTTGCCAACATGTGTGTTCACACCCTCAAAGAATTCTAATAGATTGGTGAGGCATGATTTCCCTTTACAAAAGCCTTTTTGACTCCTCCCCAACAAATCATGTTCATCTAAGTGTTTGATAATTCTATTCTTTACTCTAGTTTCAACCAATTTGCCTGGTACTGAAGTTAGGTTTTCCAGCCTATAACTGCCAGGATTGTCTCTGGAGCCTTTTTTAAAAATCAGCTTTACATTAGCTACCCTCCAGTCATGTGGTACAGAGGCTGATTTAAGTGATAGGAGTCCTGAAATTTCATGTTTGAGTTCCTACAGAACTTTTGGTTGAATACCATCTGATCCTGTTGACTTATTACTGTTTAATTTATCAATTTGTTCCAAAACCTCCTCTATTGTTACCTCAATCTGGGACAGTGCCTCAGATTTGTCACCTAAAAGGATGTATCACGTGTGAGAATCTCCCTCACATCCTCTGCAGTGAAGGCCGATACAAAGAATTCATTTCTCTTTTCTGCGACGGCCTTGTCTTCCTTGAGTGCTCTTTTAGCACCTCGATTGTCCAGTGGCTCCACTAATTGTTTTGCAGGCTTTCTGTTTCTGATGTATTTAAAAAAAAGTTGCTGTTAGTTTTTGTATCTTTAGCTAGTTGCTCTTCAAATTCTTTCTTGATCAGACATATTATACTTTTATACTTGATTTGGCAAAGTTTATGCTCCTTTCTATTTTCCTCACTAGAATTTGGCTTCCAATTTTTAAAGGATCCTTTTTTACCTCTGCCTCTTTTACTCTACTGCTTAGCCATGGTGGGTTTTTTTGGTCCTTGTACTGTTTTTTTTTTTTTAATTTAGGGTATACATTTAGTTACAGCCTCTATTATGGTGTTTTTTAAATACTTTCCATGCAGTTTGCAGGCATTTCACCCTTCTGACTGTTTCCATTTAACTAACTAACTTCCTCATTTTTGTGTAGTTCTCTTTTTTGAGGTTAAATGCTACTGTGGTAGGGTTGCCAACTTTCTAATTGCACAGAACTGAACATCCTAGCCCTGCCTCTTCCCCAAGGCCCCACCCCCACTCACTACATTCCCCCTCTCTTGGAGGCTCGCTCTTCCCACACCCTCACTCACTTTCACTGGGCTGGGGCAGGGGATTAGGGTGCAGGAGGGGGTGAGGGCTCTAATTGGGGTTGCGGGCTCTGGGGTGGAGCCAGAAATAAGGGGTTCAGGGTGTAGGAAGGGGCTCCAGGCTGGGGGGGTGTGGCCGAGGGATTTGGAATGTGGGAGGGAATGTGGGAGGGGATATAGGCTGGCTGAGGATCTGGCTCTGTGGTGTGGCCGGGGATGAGGGGTTCGGGATGCAGGAGGGGGCTCTGGGTTTGGGGGGGCTCAGGGCTGGGACAGGGGGTTGGGGCTTGGGGTTGGGGCTTGGGGTTGGGGTATGGGCTTACCTTGGGCGGCTCCCAGTCAGCAGCACAGCGGGGCTAAGGCAGGCTCATGACCGTACCTGCTGGCCGCTTCCGGGGCGCAGTGTAGTGCCAGGACAGGTAGGGACTAGCCTGCCTTAGACCCACAGCACTGCCAACCGGACTTTTAACAGCCCAATTGGCCATGATGACTGGAGCCACCAGGGCCCCTTTTCGACTGGGCCTTCCGGACGAAAACCAGACACCTGGCAACCCTATACTGTGGTGGGTTTCTTTGGCATTTTTGCCCCTATAAGGATGTTAAATTTCATTACATTATGGTTGCTATTACTGAGAGATTGATCCATATTCACCTCTTGGACCAGATCTCGTGCTCCACTTAGGACTAAATCAAGAATTGCCTTTCCCCTTGTGAGTTCCAGGACTAGCTGCTTCAAGAAGCAGCCATTTATGGTGTCTAAATTTTCTCTCTGCATCCCATGCTGAGGTGACATCTGCCCAGTCAATATGAGGATAGTTGAAATTCTCCATTATTAGTGTGTTTTCTGCCTTTGTAGCCTCTCTAATCTCCCAGAACATTTCACATTTCCTAAGACTTCTGAGAGTGCTCTTTCATCTAGCCAACAAAGACCTGGTGAGATCCAAAGACTGGAAGGTTAAACGAGACACAAATTCAAGCTGTAAATAAAGTTTTAAAAAATGTACAAGGAGGGTAACTAACCATTGGAACCATTTACCAAGGGATGTGGTAGATTTGCCACCACTGGAAGTTTCTAACCTGAGACCGGCTGTCTTTCTAAACACTATGCTTTAGTTCAAGCAGAAGTTATTGAGTTTAATGCAAGAATCACTGGGTAAAATTCTCTGGTCTGTATTACATAGGAGGTCAGACTCAATGATTGGATTGGTCCCTAGTGGCCTTAAAATCTATTAATCTTGCAATGCTCCTGCCGATGCTGACCGGTCGTGTGGATAAAGAGAGATCGCTCTCTTGAGATGTCAATCCAGCCCGGTCTTTTCCCAGGGCATTAGTCACATGGATAAGAGTAAAACTGCCTGGCTATAAACTCATGTACAAAAGTAAAGATTTGTAAAATTCTTAGTGGTGACTTTTATGATATTTTCTGTTATTATCTATCCCTTTTCTAGTGTTTTTTTAACATTGTTAGCTTTTTTTTTTTTTTGAATGCTGCAGCATTGAGTGGATGGTTTCAGAGAATTATCCATGATGACTCCAAGATCTTTCTCGAGTGGTAAAACAGCAAATTTAAACCCCATCATTTTGTAGGTGTAGTTGGGATTATTTTTTCCCATGTGCATTACCTCGCACTTAACACTGAGTTTCATCTGCTATTTTGTTGTCCGCTCATCCAGTTTAGTGAATTCTCTTTGTGACTCTTTCCAGTCAACTTTGGACTTCCAGTGCATCTTCCAGTGCTCTAGACCTGTGGGTGTGAATAAGAGCATTAGCCAGTACTCACCCTCTCTGGGCCTATTCCGGATGGATTCTGATCCTCCAGCTCTTCTCAGGTGCTACTGTGAGGAGGGTATATAAGTACCTAGACAGACAGATTGGAATTAAAGTTCATCCATTAAGCCCTCACCAACCTAAGCCAGTGTCACAGGCTCGCTGGTCTTTTCAGGGCAGTTGGGCTCAGCCACACCTGTGATGGGTCAGTGACAACCCCCCTTCCAAGCTCAGTCTGACAGGCCAGGGATCAAGTGGCTCAGTTCGATATCCGACCCAGCTGGGGAAGAGCTGTGTGATTTCCATAAAGGGTGGGAAGACAGCTGTAGGAGGGAGGCTGTCTCTGGTGACTGGGGCTGAAGGCAGGGCAGTAGGCCCAGGACGAGGTCAAGCCCCAGGCAGATGGCCTGGAGGTAGATTGGGATAAGGATCCAGCCTGGGGGAAGGACTCCAGGGGGAAAGCCTGAGGGTCAGTGGTTTAGGCAGGATCTGTGTCTCTGGGGACAATGTCTGGAGGGTCCGCGCCCTGAGAGAGCAGGGTAGAAGGGGAGCCCAGGAGGGGTGGACAATCCTCTGTTCATGTTTTCTTTGGACTATGGCCTGCTGCTTGGCAGAGCCTGCCTGAAGGAAGGTCACAGGACTGCGGTAGGGAAGAGAGAGAGAAATTTTCTAAGAGAGAAACTGAGGCAGACCCACTGCTGCGCGGAAGCATAGTGGGCCATGAGGGGGTGGAGGAAGGTGATGCTGCCACATCCCTGCATATCCACGGTCGTCCTCCATGGAGAGGGGGAACATGGATGGCTTCCTTTGTTGTCACTGGGCAGTCCCCAGCAGCAGTGGTTCTCTGGCTGTCTGTGCAACGTGAACTCGGGCAATTGGCTTTTTGCTGCTGTAACCAATGGCTTGTTTGCCACCTTTGGGTCCCAGTAGAGCACAGCCTCACCCCGTCTCCCAAGTTGGTTTCTTGTGAGAGAGGTTTCCTGAAAGGGTCACGGTTTGAGCTGGGTTAACGGACCCACATCTGCGTTCCAAAAGAGCTGTGAGGATCTGACTGGAGCACGCTTCCCCCTGTCTTCATGCCCCATGGGGCAGAGACTTTGTATAGGATGATGTTGGTCTGCTCCAGAGTGTGACTGATCCTGCTCTCTGGTACCTGACACACCCATTCACTCTAATGGGGATCCGGGGCGCTGCCCAGGGAAGTTCGCGGAAGAAGCCACTTTTCTCCAGTGTCAACAGTTTTCCCCTTTATGAGACCCTGATTTTCAGACGATATTTTCATGCACCTGATTTTCCTGACTCTGTTTTGTTAAATCACCCCTTTGATCATGTTTGTGAGATAACTAAGATTCTTGTCCGTTTGTTTGCCTCGTTCATGGGCCACCTCTGTGCTCGGTTCCCACTGTGGGAGGAACCCGTCCATGGACACAGGGTTGTGTATGCTTGGGCCCCACTCAGGTTCACTTTTAAGGGTTTAAGTGGGACTGAAGTGATGTGTAGGCCTTGTGCACTGTCTGTTAGTTAGCCTGGGATAGAGTTTTGGGTTTGACTTTTTGGTACTCTTATACTAAAATGTGTAAACAAGGGACAAAGACACTGATGTTGCTTCTGCCAAGTCCGCTGGATTTGTTAGTACAATGGGAACAGATAAGAGCAGTTAAAGTGTTACTCCAGAGCACACTTTAAGATTGCCTCAACCCCGATCCCAAGGCAAAGTCAAGCAACAATTGGGGGGGGGAGGGTTTGGGAGGGAGGTATAAAACACTAAACAACCAAAGAAATGCCCATCCCTGACTGGAGCCACAACCTCACTTCTTAGCCATCCCATGGGGTACAAAAGAGATGGGATGAAGACCCCAGACCCAAAATGGAAAATGACCCTAAGTTGTAAGGGTGGGACTGTGGGCATGCATTGCAGGTATAGTTGGACCTGCTAAGAAGGAGGAGGTGGGAATGGGAAATAGGGAATGGGGACACAGGCAAGGTTCTCCGGCGTCACAGCTGGGAACAGAACACTGGGAAACAGACTCCGCCGGCGTGTAGAGCTCTGGACAGGTTTGCTTAGAACTAACCCCAATAAACATCGCGTTGTCTGCACTTTGGACTTCTGGTCTCCTGCTTTCCGTCGACGTGACAAGAACCAAGGGAGGGGGTGAAGGGAAAACCCTCCAACATGCACCACTTGCAAAAATGGGGTGAATTTCACTGCAAGCTCATGGTGCTTAAGGGCATGTCTCACTTCAAGTACTGGAGCTGCCCTGTTGCCATCAGTGGAACTACTCACATGCTCAGAGTTAGGCGCATGCTTCACTGACTCAGAGCCTAGCAGAGTAAATGGCTGATTAACTCATTGGAGACTAAAGTTCGCCCTCTCAGTCAGCAAGCTGGAAAACATCAGCATTTGAAGGGTTAACAATGTGGGGCTTAGGGACTGAACTAAACCTTTCAACAGCGCCTCTTCAGCCCTGGCATGTGTTCTGAGGCGCCCACTGATCTAAACTCCAGCTGGAGATCCCTGATTCGGGCTGAGGCCATTCTGGAACGTGAAGGGGTAAATGCGAGCGTGGGAAGTGCCCTCACTGGCTGGCGGCCTGCAATGCCGCTGACAAAGTGCTGGTCTTGAAGAGTTATTTATTCCCTTTGGGAAAGGTAAGTACAAAAGCAAAAATCCCTGCACAGAGAGAGGAACTGAACGAGGATGTTATCTCCCAGGGATTAACCAACGCCAGTGACTCAGACCTAAGATGACTCAAAGGAAGGTAGCAGCCAAGGGATAAACTCAACGAACATCCCCCATCAACAGCCGTGTTTCACAAACTCAGCAGTGTCTGCTGAGTGATTAGTGCAATCGCACAGGGAGCTGGCAGTGCAGGAGAGGGCTGATGCTGGAGCACTAGCTCCCAGAGCTTGGCATCTGTCTCTTGTGATAGCAAGCCATGCATGGTCGGTGCTGGGAAAGGCAGACTCAAGAGGATATAAAGAAGGGGCCTTTGATCCCCTAATTAACTTTGATTTAAAATGTATTATGAAGCTGTAAATGGAGAGGAAAGCAGGAATGGCTTTGATGTGTGTGGGGAGATGTGCCTGGAATGACGAGCAAGCGCCGCATAAGTCTGTAGGCAGGGAGTTAGCAGAGGCAGATCCAGGTGGGGATCTGAGAACAGGAAGGGGTCAGAGAAACCTGGGCTGGGGTCGCAGCCCTTCCCTTCAGAGAGTTCATGGTATTAATTCCCAAAAGGAGACTCTCCCTTGTGGAGTGTTCCCCACCCAGACCTCTTCCTTATGACCAAATGCTAGCAATGGCCCCTCCGGTCCCAGCCCTCTGCCTCCAGCAGGTGCAGAATTGCCTGTGAGAAGGAGGGTAGCAGTGCAGTGCAGCCCATACACAAACCATGGCTCCTTGTTCATTTTGGAATTCTTTGTTGTTAAAACCCTCCATGAAACTTGCACCCAGCTGGCCTTGTGTCTCTCCATCCCTCTGCCCATTCCCCTGCTCATCCCGCAGCCTTTTCTCCCTAGTCCCTTCACGTGTTCTCGCCAGGGTCAGTGCAAGGGCCCTCTCCTCTGCAGCTCCCTGCTCGGAAATAGCTTTCCTGAACTGCTTCACCTCACCAGCTGACCATCTCCCCTCCAGTCACAGCTTAACACATCTCTCCCCCTCTGGTCTGACTCAATCCTCTGCAGCACTTTAGGAAGTGGGGGCATCTGCCCTGTCAAACAGACCTGCACTGTCCTGGATTATTTCTGTACGTGCAAGGCAGAGCTGCAGGAAAACAGACTGGAATGGAGAATACAGAGCTAACCAATTTATTCGGATTCCAGAAGAGTCTTGGTCTGAGTTCGGGAGCCGGTTTGTTGCCCATCCCCAGGTGCCATCTGCGCCCAGCCATCCCCAGCTCATGTAATGCCATGATTACTATTCACAGAGCACTAGTCCTGTGTGCAGTGTTCACTGGGCCTTGCCCAAAGCGTTCCCAGCTGAAGTCACACACTCGCCATACGCAGGACAAGTAGCAGCACTGCACCGCAGTGCACAGGCAGGGCCCTGGGGGCGTCACCCAGGAAGCTTCATGACAGGCTCCGCTGTAGTGGAGAGCGGAGACCGCTCTGAGGCACCTGCGTGCGTGGCTATACCAGCCAGCCGCCTAATATCTGTCGCAGCTCTGCCTGTCAGCTGCTTCACCCCATCCCCGGCATGCATGACACACAGGAGGAGCCAGCCGGGCAGGGACTCCATTCCTTTAGCACAGCCGCACTGAACACGGTGGCCAGACCGCACCAGAGAAAAGGGACCCTTCCTGCCTCAGAGGAAGAAGATGGGGCCCCTCCAGCTAGGCCACGTACATTCCCCTCCTCCTGTTGTGCTAATGCCCTTCAGTAGAATTCCATTGGGTCGGAGCCTTCACAGCTGGGCCTGAGGCCTGGCACGTCTGCTCCAGCAGCCCAGGGAGGGCAGGAATTCATTGTATTAATCCCATTAATGCCGAATGGTGGGCATGGCCTTTTTATTATAACGGCAAAGTGTAGCGATGCTCATTCATGTGCAGGGTTTAAAACGTCCTGTCAGCCCCCCTCTGGGGACCGTTAGCGTGATAACTGGGTTTAAGGTCCCGAGAGGTAAAGCTCTGAATTTCTCAGCAGCTTCCAGTCTGCGCGTTCACCCCCTTCAGGAGTTTGGATGCAGAAGCCAGTAAACTCCGGGATTTCAGCCCAGGCACAACGTTCCACTGCAGTGGCTCTGTGACCCTGTAGCCGAGCAAACGGACTCCCTACATCAGCACGACGGAAAAGGTTTCCGCTTGCGTTCAGAGAGAATGAAAGGCCAAGCGCTGCTCCCTTTGTCTGTCAGAGCTGGACCCTAGATAAACTATCACTGGTCTGCTAAAGAGCACCGCTTCCTGAGGCAAATGTCACTACCACATTTCCTGCCATTCCTCATGTGAATCACTAAATGACAAGTGCCTTGTCCCATAACTGGCACCCAATTCTTCCTGAGTTCATTTTTATAAGCAAGAAATTATTGCTATAGTAGCAATCATCAAAAATTCCAAGTGATTGGAGACAAAGTGGCCTCAGGCCCAGACTTCATGTGATCAAAACCATTTTGTTCGAGAAAACAGGCCTCCCACAAACAGAAGTTCTGTAAATCATCTGCGCTCAAAAGCAAATTTTCCCATTTTCTCTGTAAAAGAAGGCACCTCCTTTGCTGAAGTTCAGTCTCAAGCAAAAAGCAAACGTTATGTGCCTCAACTTAAACAAAAATCTGCAGAGAAATGATTTTAGGGGGAGGCCAAAAATGGAGGCCCTGCACGCTCTTGGTTCTTACAGATCCTGTGGCACATATTGCAGGACTAGGAAAGCTAACCTGGGTGTCCTGGGCAAAGTTCCAGAAATTCAGCGTTGTGCGATTACGTTCTCCCCGAGTCTCAGTTAGGTGCAGGGCTCGTCTTCCCTGCCTGTCAGAACCGGTGTGTAGTGTTGAGCTGCATCTTGATAATGGCTACACCTCCGAGGTGGTGGTCATGGGTGGGGGATGTTCTGATGAGGCTTTGGGATCCTTCGATAACATTTACAACATGAATTGAATTATTTATCATGATAAATAATGTGTTTTGCTCGATGGGATAGTAAAAGTCAGAGTGGGACAAGCGGGATGGCTTAATGGACAGCACTGCATGCTGCTAGCTAAGGTGTGTCTATGCCCCCCTGCTCCCACTATCCGAGCACATCACAGTTTTTAATGTCCTTATCCTCACAGCCCCCCGTGAGGCAGGGAAGTGCGGTTAGCCCCTGCGTACAGATGGGGAGACGAGGCACAGAGAGATTAGTCTAAGGTCACGCAGGAAACTTGGGGCAGAGCCGGGAACTGAACGCAGCTCTCCCAGGTCCAAGGCTAACACCCGAGCCACTGGGCCGTCATTCCGCTCTGCGGAGGCTCGGGGCAGGACCAGCTGGGTGGCCGCTTTCCAGGTAGCTCTTGGGGCCCAGAATGTTGCGTTGCTGACATGCATAGGATCATCGGGCTCTCTCCAACAGCCCTGGGTGTGGGAGGATGCTGCATGCACTGCACTCTGGCACCCTCCCGTGACCAGCTGTGGAAGAGCACTTCAGAGTCTCCACAGTGATGTGTAGTGTCCCTGCCTGGCGGGTCACACCAATGTGGTTATTGTCCCTCAGCCAGGAAAGGCGTGAGGAGGAGAAGCAGGGGGTGTAACTTAAACCAGCTCCCTGAGTGGAGTATGCGATACTGGCGAAAGGGGGTTTCTGCTGGTATAACGGCATCTATGCTAGAGCTTTGGCCAGCACAGCTGTGTCTGCTGAGGGTGATTTTTTCACACTCGTAACTGACTGTGATAGGGAGGGCCGTCAGTGGCTGGGCAGCCTAGCGGCTAGATCACTGGTTAGGGGCTGGAGAGGGGGACTTGTCCTCCTTTCTCTCAGGTGCTGGCTCAGAGTCCTGGGCCGCTCACACCCCTAGACAGGGGAGATGGATCTTGCTCCCTGTGTAAGTCCTTTAGTTTGGGGCCTGGCCCCGCTAGTCCAGTTTCCCCACAGTTGGTGCTTGGCGGTAGATTCCCCTGGGCAGGGGAAGACTTACATGCTTCCAGTGGCTGCGTTGGCAGGCAGGTCGCGTCTGTGCAGACACACAGAGAACTCCTGCCTCTTCGCCAGTCAGCCCCTGACTGAGCCAGGCTCCCTTCTTTTCTCCCCCTCCAGGCCTGGCATTGGCTGCAGGTATAACGGGGCGGGGCCAGCTGAACCCACAGGTGTTCTTTAACCCCTGCTGTGCCTGGCAGCCATCTCTCTGCTCCTTCACACTGACATACTATTATCCTGGCAAAACCTTGCATGGTGAACTCTGAGGCAAGAGAGAATGCCAAAAGGTAACTGCCTATGGAGAGAAAAAGAAAAGGAGAAGCTTGCAAAGATGCAAATCAAATCATGCCTTGGCCATCCACTAACCTGCTCCTTATTTTGGTGTTCAAATGACCTCTAGTGGCAAAACAGAAATTAATGAAACTCCTTTCCTCCAAGGCAGGACTGTACACAGTGCAGAACAGATGGGCTGCAGCGAGATACAGAGCCTGGCTCTGGAGAGCTCCTAACTGCCTGTGTCATCAGATCCCTTTCTCCCAAGGTGGAATCAATTCCCCATGAACTCCTAGTCTCCAGCGGCAGATTTTTTCCTTGCATGAGTCTCCAGCTGTTTTTAAAACAGTTCAGCCATTCATTAGCACAGTGACTCTGAGAAACATGGGGAGCAGTTCATCCTTCTACACAATTTAAAGATAAAAATGCAAAATAACAGATCTTATAACCAGGATACACGCAGGCTAAAATGAAGCTCGCGAGAGTCTGTCTCTGTGCTAACATTGTCGGTGAGTCCTATTTCCCTTTGGCTCTGCCACTGCCCTGTGGGGAGGCACAACACTATCAATCTACAAGGAGCGGCTCACAGAGCATCAGTCAGGAGTTGGAATTGCCCGAAGGCCCCATTAGTTTCTGCAGAATTCAAGCTTTCTTTTTTTTTAAAAAAAAAGTTGTTAGCCTTCTGGTTGCAAAGAAAACTTCACAACCGTAACCTGATGCCTGCAGCTGGAGACAATCCGAAACAATAGCTCTGGGAACTGGGCACCCTCCCTGTTTGTCTGAGTTGTGCGCTAGCTCTCTAACCTACTGCTGACCATGTGAATGGAAACATTGATAATTATTTTGCTGCCGATTACTTTAGCTGAGACGTCCAGCAATTCAAGTATTGTGAGCAGAGGCCAACTAGTATTGTACCATTTCCCTCCCTTCACCCCCCACCTGACCCCTGACAGCATCAGCGGGGAAGGAGGAGGAAAAGATGGGGAGCGGGATGCACACCATAAATCGGCTTGTGCTTTCCAGACTCAGCTTTGGGAGTCTGCCAAAGACACTCTCTCCGCTCCCAAGGTGGTAGGCAGAGGAGCCATAATGCATGTAGTAGGTGGAGCAGGACGGGGCAGAATTCAGACTCTTATAGGAGATGGCTCTGGCACCATGTTGCGCCCCATCTACTCTTACTGTTTCTGTTCATTCCAAGTGCCCAGTAGCATAGGCGCCTCCCAGTGTAGGTACGATGACTACTCCTGGGGGAATTATGCACCACTGCGCATGCTCAGAATTGATGTCTCCCGCTGATTTCTTTGCTTCCCCTTAGAAAAATGACTTTCTGGCAGGGAAGCAAAAGGAAGCTATAAGAACGGTCACACAACCCTTCCCAGCAGTATGTTTTGGGGGCCCAAGGCAGCCTGCAAAGAGATAAATCACTGTGGGGCAGGAGGTGTGACTGGGGAAGACCCACCTTCCACCCAACCCCTGTGCATCCAGACCCCCTCATACCCAGACCCTTCTGACAAGCCTGACCCCCCCCCCCACCCACTCCGCCCCCCCCGACCCGCCCCACTCCCCTTGCACCTGGACCACCCCGACGAGCCATCCGCACCTGAATCCCCACCCCACCAAGCCCCAACCAGCTGCATCTGGATCCCCACCCCACTGAGCCCCACTCCCCCCAGTATCTGGACCCCCTATGAGCCCCACACACCGAGACCCCCCTTATGAGCTCTATTCCCCCCCCCACCAGACTCCCCCACGGAGCCCCAACCACCTTCACCTGGACCCCCCGCAGAGTCCCATTACCATTGCACCCAGAACCCCCCAACAAGCCCCTATGCATGCAGATCCCCCCCCCCGCACCCGGATCCCCCACTGAGCTGCCCACACCCAGATTGCCCCACACAAAATCCTCTCAACCCTCACCTGGATCCCTCCACACTAAGCCCCTCCACACTTGGATCCTGCCTTGCTGAGCCTGCCTGCCCACACCTGGTGCATCTGGCACAGATGGGCAAGGCCCTGGGGTGTTTCTGGGGCAGGCCCGGTCCTTGCGCTGTGTCAGGGTTGGGTGCAGCCTCACCGCTGAGTCTGTATCCCGGGGGGAGCTGCAGAGTGATCTCCCATCTCCGTGCAGCCAGTGGCCTGTGCTCCCCAATGCCATGCTGGAGCCTCCACATTTATTTGACAAAATTTGCAGACTTTTGCAATATTGTGTGCAGAATTTTTATTTTTTTGGTGCAGAATTTTTAATTATTTGGCGCAGAATGCCCTCTGGAGTAAATGATATGTTGATGCCTCACAATGCTGGTTCTTGCCCTAAAGAGCCCACTATTTGATTTCAGAATGTGGTGGAGCAACAGGAACAACCAAAGCCGAGAGTGGGTGAGGGCATGTGGAAGCCTCAGCCTGGACAAATCCATAAAGCCGCTATCCCCTTAGCTTTCCAATCCGTTCTTGAACTCCACCCTGCCACAGTGCCAATAGATAACCAGCCAGTGTCTAAATAGCTGGCTGAGGGGCAGCATTGCTTCTTTATTGATTCAATGAGATATCATCTCTCTGCATATTATAAACTTGTACCTATCCCCCCACCTATGCTGCTCATCCGCTGTGAGTGTGAGCTCTTCGGATTAGAGACCATGGCTACCTCTGTGTTTCTGTAGTGCTCTGCACACTAGGATTCTGATCCAGGTTGGAGCCTCTGGGTGTCACCATAATATAAATAATGGTCAGTTCACCAGGGGTCAGGGCAGGGTGCAGCAGTAAATTGACGCACTTACTCAGGGAAGGCAGGTGGATGTCACAGCAGACACGGATTTTCAGAAAGAGGCTTAGCTCTGAAATAGATTCTGCAACAAACGGTTATTGATATTGGGCGATAGCTGCAGTCCTGTCAAGGTTTGTGTATGGGCCGGGTTTGGGCGTGATTTGGAGCATGCGCCTAAATTCTGTATAGGACTCACCTGCACTCATTAGCTATGTGAGGTAAGTATTGACCAGGGTGGTGAGATGTCACTGTATGGGTAGTGGCCAGATGCCCTCTGCTGCCAAATGTACATGTCTGCAGTGATCTCTGCGAAGGGAAGGTCTGGTATGCCATTTGCTCTGGCCTTGAGTAGCTTAACTAGGCCAGGTTAAATAGAAACAAGGACCAGGAGCAACACAGAGCAACAATGGCTTGATCTTGTCAGCTATCAGCACTGACAGGCTGTGTCCTGCTGGAGTTTCGAGCATATTTCATATTGGTATTAGGACCTCTTGGTACTGGTCCAGCAACACGCCAGTAGCTACATTGATACAAACCTCCAATGCCGTTGCACTGTACTGGGATGAATTTATCCTCCAAACCCTCAGCAAGGAAGGTTCTCCCCAAGGCCACACAGGCAGTCTGTGGCAGAGCTAGGAATTAAATGCAGGCCCCTCCTGAGTCCCAGACCAGGGTGTTAACCAGAAGACCTTCCCTCCTCACTGACTTCATCTGGAGCAGGCCCAAAGCGAAGGTCAGCTCCCGGGGAGCAAGCCAGCCCTGCAAACCACAAGCATGGAGCCTCGCACCGGGCTGCTAACGTTGCTGAGACATTTCAGACTCTCCCGTGCACGGGAGGGGGAAAGATTGTTAATTTTGTCACTGTCTTTCCTTGAGCTGAATAATTAGTTACTAGGGATTCATTAAACTGCAAGGTCACTCCAGGCATTCTCCAGCGCAGGCTGTGAGCTGTGATTAGACTGAGAAGAGAAGCAGAACGCAGAAGCATGACGGCACTGGGTAACATTCCAGCACCTTCTTGGAGCTAATACATGCTGTTGAGGAAGAGGAGCTGTTGTTAAGCTGAGCTCTGTACCTCGGCTTTATACACTGTGATTTAGGGGTTCACCAGCCAGCCAGAAGGCAGAATTCCCCACCAGCTTTCTGGGACGTGACAGCCACAATGCTAAGCGCCGGAGGAAACGTGACCGTGTGTTTTCTACCAGGGCGATTCAAACAGGGCTCCATGGACTGCCCAACAGGTGTTGGACAGGGCCCTGGTGAGCGGTGCCCTGGGTGATGCAGGAGAGAAGGACGCATGTTGGAGCCAGAAGGCAGCTGTAAAGAGACACTTCCAGAAAGCTTCCAGGGCATCTGGAGGGAGACGGAGAGGTTCTGAAGACAGAGTAGGCACAGCAGCGAGGAGCTTCCTGGGGTGGAGAGACGGAGCCAGCAGGGAGGAGAGAGTCCTAGGAGGCTGGGTGGAGTGCATAAGAAGAACAGCTGTGGTGGGAAAGGAGGGAGCAGTGGGCACTAGAACACCCAGGGACGCTGAGAGCAGAGAATGGAATGAGGTGGAGAGTCCCCAGCTATGGGGTGGTGTCTCTTCCTCTGGAAAAGTGTGAATGCTGCCTCGCCCCGCCGCAGACAGTCGCTAGGCATATGGCTGTAAGTGGTGAGTCCCGGTGAGAACTAAACAGCCTTGGTGTAACACAGGGCAGAGATTCAGCCATGCTGCTGCCAGACTGGGGGCCTCCTGCCCACTCCCCCTTGCCAGTCGCTGGAGCTGAGGGGCTGCTGGGGATATTCGGTCCCCCCTTGAGAGCGAGGGCTGTTCAGACAGCCTGCTGACCATGGACACAGAGCCTAAGTCTAGAGCACATGTCCTGTGTGGGAAAATCACAGGGCAAGTGTTGGGCCTATTTGTTTTCTTCCCCAAATGATCTCCTTAGAATAATGAGGACACTGGTCGTTGTCTTCTGAAGATCAGCTAGGAAGTAGCCCTGTGCTTGGTGCCTTCCTGCTATGCCCAGGTTTACAATAAAGAGCCATTACAAGGCCATCACACTGGGGCCTGATCAAAGAAACACCTGCGGAAGGGGACACCCGTTGCTAATGTGGAGTAGCTCCCAGCATGAAACGCTCCATCAGCCGCCAGGCTGCACATGTCGTATGTTTTTTTAGCGATCAGCAGCAATATGCTAAGGCCTCGTCCCATAGCCCAACTCCGTGGGTGCTCTGGGGCTGGAGCACCCATGGGAAAAAATTAGTGGGTGCTCTGCACCCACCAGCAGTCAGGCAGCCAGCTCCCCTCCCACCCCATCTCCTCCTCCTCCCCTGAGCCCACCGCATCCCCGCTCCTCCGCCTACCTCCCAGTGCTTCCCACCTTGCATAGAGAGAGGGGTGAGGAGCAGGAACGTGGCGCACTCAGAAGAGGAGGTGGGGAAGAGGCAGGGATTTGGGGAAGGAGTCGGAATAGGGGCAGGGAGGGGGCGGAGTTGGGGTGGGGGCTTTGGGGAAGGGGTTGGAATGGGGGCAGGGCAGGAGTGGGAGGGGTGGGGCAGGGGTGGAGTCGGGGCAGGGCCGGTGGCAGAGGGGGGTTGAGCACCCACTGGCGGGAGCAGAAGTCGGCGCCTATGGCTTGTCTGCACAGGGAGAGATATCAGTATAATTCTCCTGCTGTACTTATGGCCGTGTAGCTCCCCATATGCAGACTCGTGTTTGGGACTCGGAGCGCCTTTTCCTACAACGTGTTGTTCCAGAATAAGAGCTAGTCAGGAACAGCTACGGTGGAATAGCTTCTTCCACCATAGCTATTCCAGTGATTTTCGTTGCATGGACATCCCTGACGTGAATGGGGTGAGCAAGTGAGAATTCCCTCCCTACCAGCTATTGTTTGTTTGGAGGCAGTTACCTGCAAGGCTGGATTCACAGGGCATCTTCCTCTGAATTACAAGTCTGTATGGGCTTGATCCAAAGCCCACTGTCTTCTGCAGGAGCCTTTCCATTGACTTCAATGGGTTTTGGATTAGGGTTTATATTTGCAACAGGAAAAATAAAGATGAGCTGATATTCCAAGGTGCTGAGTGCCTGGAGCTGCCTTTGACTTCCGTGGGATTTGTGGGTACTCAGCACCTCTGAAAATAAGGCCAAGAACCTAGGTGGTCTTAAATGAAGGGTTAGGGTTTGTGGAACACTGCAGGATGCAGCTGGGATTGGGGAGAGGCCCTCAGCTCACAGAATGTGCACGCACCTTGGTTGGTTGGGTTTATCACCTGCTATTCTCCTCTCCTTGATGCTAAGGTGGGTTTTGTTTTCTGGGAGAACTGTGCTGTATGTGTATCAATGAAACTTTTACGGTCGCCCTGAAAAGAGGAGTCCCTGGGCACGCCTGGTGGGGTGAAGAAAATACGCAGCAATGTCCCAGATTGGGAGAGGTCTTCAGTAGACTGCTTAAAAAAACCCCACAAAATGCAGTACTGTGCATGCCTACTGAGCATGCCCAGAAATGATTTTTCAATCCTCTGTGACATTTTAAAATTTCCTCTCCATATGTAAAAAAGTTCTAACTCTCAGCATGAGCTCCGTTCAGGCCAACTTCCAAACTTCAGGTGTTTTGGTTCTAAACATGTCCCAGCTAGAATATGTGTATATCTATGATTAGGAGGTTTTTTTAGATAAGTATTTTGTCTTTTCCCACCCTCCGTGGAAACGGAAGGGTAATATTCAATTTTTAGATGGCAAAAATAGAATTTATTTTTTACTCAAAATCATAGAAGAAAATTATTGGCACTACTCCCTGAATTCTTGTCGTTTGGGTTTTAAGCATCTGTTTGGTTGCTGGCAATACTGATGCTTAGAAAAGGCTTCTAAAATACATTTTTTTTTAAAATTATAATGATGCCAAAGTCTCGCAGTTAACAAAATTATACCAAAAGGAATCTCATCTAAATGAGGATTAAGATGATGATGGATGTTCAAATGAGGATGTTTAGTCTAATTCTTTGTTACGTGCCTATGGACACGGACATATTTGATAGTGAATTGATTTCTTGTGAGTCTGTTACTGTCTGTGCCAAAATGCAGTATCCTTTGATCTTGTGGTTGACTTGCTAAGTAGATTTTTGCCCCTTTGTTTTATTGCTCCTCTGGTATTTAAGTGGGTTTCTTGCAAAGCTTGCGGGAGAAAGTTGGGATTTTTGCAATGTGGAGAGTTTTAGCGCTGTGCTGTTTTCCTTTGTGATTGTCACAACTGTCAGTTTATCTAAAGATTAATAAAAATAGCCCCCAGGATGACATAATTCAAAACCTTCTTTCATTTAATAATTATCTCATTTATGAAGCAATGTTCCACCAGACCCTTCCCCTGTCAACCCCCCACCCTACCCCCTGAACACACACACACACACACACACGCAAATGGTGCTGGACTGGGAGAAGGTGGTACTTGTATGTCACAGCCAGGTTAGAACAGTGGTCCAGGGCCTCCCCTTTCAGGGAGGTGCCCATGAGAGATGAACTCCGAGTCCCCACCAAATCACCCTGTGGGGCAGTGACAGAGTTTGCCTAAGCCCACCCATGTGGGGTGAGCTCTGGTTTCTCACACAGGGCCAGTCCTGTGCTGCCTTGTGGACCGCATGCGCCAGTGAGCCTGGATTATCTGTGATTAGTAACCTGTGCAGCATGATGGTGGGACAATGTGGCTGTGCTGGCCTGGCCCTGCCTGGTCTTCCCCCTCCCCCTGAGCAGATCCTGACACTGCAGAGGGCTTTCTGCATGGTCCCCTGAAGTGGGGCAGTGCTGCTGAGAGAACCGAACACCTGCACCCAATGTCTTCCACGCAGAGCAGGGAAGATCTGTGTTCATCCTCCATGGAGAGGGTCTTGGGGGCATGATGTGACCTAGCGTGAAGGATGTAACACTGAGGGGGAAAACACAATGAGGAAATCCAAGCAAAGGCTTGTGTTCTCAAAACAATATTCTCCCCAGAGCTCTTGCTTCAGTGGAGAATTACCTCCTTAGCCCCCCACAGATATTGTAAGCAATCTGGTCCAAGGGCCATGCCTTTACCTGGGTCTTGTAGAGCACAGAGCATGCTGCCAGCACTCAGCGTCTCTGACACTTTCTGTTTCCTCCTTACGCTGACACAGAATTGATTTTTCCCAGGACATCAGCTGATCTAAACCCCTAGATGGCGATCTGTCTCCAGCTGGAGATAGACTCCACAGGCCTCTCATTCGCTGCAATGAAAACTGTGGGCTACATTTCAGCCTAGTAATGCTGCATAACGTAGGAGGTGTGACCAAGTAATGGGAAGATGTTGAGGAGGAGGGATGCAAAGCCTCTAACTGAACATGTGAACTGGGGGGGATGGGGAATGAGGGGGTATCCAGAGCTGGCAGAGCAGAACTGGGAGTGAAACAGGGTCAGGTATATGCCCATGTTACTGGGGAGACTGGGCCTTGTGTTGGGACTGCAGGTAATCTGGGAGATTTGAAGTTTGATGGTGCTCCTTTAACACATGCAATACTGTGACCATGCCTAGAGTCACTTAAGGCACCATGCCCTGGACTTAAGTCCTGCCTAGGGTGACCAGACGTCCCAATATTAGGGGCTTTGTCTTATATAGGCAACTTTACCTCTCCACACACCCTGGAAAAAAAGTGTCCTGATCCTTCGCACTTGCTATCTGGTCACGCGTCCTGCCTCACAAAGCACCCAGCAGTGGGGAGATTAGACACCCACACAATCAGGTAGGGGAGGCTGAGCACGGAGATCAGAGTGGGCGATGGGAAGCTAGAGGAGAGACCTACAGTAAAACGGAGCTAGAACGGCAGAGGCACTTTGTGACTGAAATAAACACTCCCCTTCTCTGAAGAGTTTTCTCCCTGTGGAAAACATACCAGTACAATCCATGGGTGGTGGTTGGGGTTTTTAGCTTCATTCTGGATCAGATGTGCCCAGCAGCGTGAGTGAATTGCAATATTCATACAAGACATCCGGAGAACAAGGAGGGGGATTGGCTTGCTGTGATGGGTTTGTAAGGTCCCCTCCTCCTGAACGGGTGGGACATACTTGTACCTGTATGAAGAAGGAGTGCTGTGTAAGCCATTCCCAGCTACAGCAAGGAAAGGAGGTGAGACTGGGCAGTTGATAATGAAACTAAGGGGGAGAGGATGATAGGAGCTGGCTCCTAGTAAGAACTGACTTATTCGATCCAGCTCCTGATCAATTAGTGAGTGTAGACACTATGAAGATGTAAAGAGCTACTATAATGCCCTGAAACCTCCTGGCCTCAGGTTAGAGGCATGTGATAAAACCGGAATCCCATCACATAGGCCAGGGGAGAGGTGTGGTCTAGCTGAGTTCGACCACAGGCTCTGAAACTGACTGGCAGACTAACCTCAGACAATCAATTCACCTCTGTGCCTCATTGCCCTCCCCAGAATTGGAGGTATACTACTTACCCGCCTTCCAGGATGTTGTTTGCAGTGGTGTAGTAGCCGTGTCTCAGCATATTAGAGAGACAAGGCGGATAAGGTAACGTCTTATTGGACCAACTTCTGTTGGTGAGAGAGACCAGCTTTCGAGCTACACTGTGCTCTTCTAGCTGCCGTAAGGCTTAATGAATGATTGCAAAGCAACTTCAAGATGAAAAGCACACGGCACAAACATTAAGCAAAGTATTATGCATACCAGCCCAATAACAATATGGATAGGATAGGCCCCTGAAAGAAAGAACAAGGAATGCATGTGACATGCACATTTGGACAGAAAGAAGAGGCTGTCCTTTTCACTCAGATTGTTAAATAAAACCTTCAGCACATGTGATAGTGTGAAATCCGTGCCAAATCTCCATACCCCCGGGCCATGCTGCCAGAATCCAGCAACGTCATTAGTACATTGTACTTTGGTTCATGCACCACATAGTAAAGAGGCTATAGGGAAGAGTACCAGAAGCCCTCCTGTGTGGTTTTGTTCTTTGCCTCTTGGACTAGGGGACAGTACCAAATCTGTGTTGCTTTTTGAAGATACACGGCACTGCCAAAAACACAGCTGGTCTCAGTGAAATCAAATTGCTATTCAGCATCATAGGGTTTCTGAGCCCTCTCCCCATCTGTTAATTATTTCTCCTTCCTTGCACTTCATAAACTGCAGAGCAGTTCTTCAAAGATATTTATAATATTTATTAGTATTTAAAATAATAAATAACACCTTACTAGGGCCCCTGGGCCCATTCTTCCCAATCAGTGCCACCCTAGAAGTAATACATCAGCAGAGTAAAGGTACTACAATGATGTACGGTGTTGATACATCATCTGAGCACTGGCGTCCCAACCCAGCACACTATAAAGGGTTAGCACTCTGATTATAAATGACTGACTGGAGGTATAGCCCTGGCCATTATGAACAAATCAGATGGATCCTAATCTTTAATGGATTATCCTGAAACTAGAATGGATTCTTCCATGAAAAAGTAACTAAACAGTTCATGGGGTGGGTAGAAAAATATGAACAGGTTAGAAGTCTCCAATAGGATTAAACAAAAATGGCTTTCACCTCTGAGTCATCAGTTTGGATTCAGAATAGGTAGGTACTGGCCAAAAACCATTAGCCCAGGGAACAGCCATCAGATGTGTTTGTGGTCTCTGTCCAGTTTGCAGTGGATAAGCATACACAATAATTGGGCTCCCAGAGAGGCCAAATGACTGGGTGATGCACATAGGCAGGGCAGGATGTGAGAAGCTGGTGCTTCTTCATCCCATACTGTATTTGTATTTATCTGGGGATAAACAGAGAACTCCAGTCTCCCCAGCTGGGCTGTCAATCGGCACCTTCCATAAGTACTTCCATACAACTCCCCCACCCCAAAACACCACTGGAACTGGAGACTTGAAAGCTTCATGGTTACCTCCTAGAAAATGCTAAAAAACATTCTGGGTAGAAGAAGTTCTGCAGAGGAGTCCTGCCCTCCCCAAACACATAAGGACACATATTCTGGGAATTTCATGAATGGGAACCCAGTTTGCTATAATGAGTGTGGTTGTTACTGCTCTATGAAAGTATAATTAATATTTAATACACATTTCCTTTGGCTCCACTGAAGTCAAAGGGACAGATTCCAGAAGGATGTTGAAAAATTAGAAAGGATTCGGAGAAGAGCCATGAAAATAATTGAAGGATTGAAAACATGCCTTACAGTGATAAATAGACTGAGCTCTGGGTCTATCTTATCAAAAAGAAAGTTAAGGGGTGATTTGATCCCAGTCTATAAGTAACTACATGGGGAACTGAAATTTAATGATAAAGGGCTTTTCAGTCTAGCAGAGAAAGGTATAACGAGATCCAATGGCTGGAAGTCAAAGCTGCAGAAATTCAGACTAGAAATAAGGGGAAAATCTTTAACCGTAAGGGTACTGAATCATTGGAACAAGCTTTGTAGTGGATTCTCCATCCCTGGCAATTTTTAAATCAAAATTGGATTTTTCTTCTAAAAGATATGCTCTAAAAAAGATGGAGGTCTTGCTACTGTGAATGTGCCCGATTTTACAGTGTTATGGTACTAGATATTGTGATCTTTTGGCTATAAAGATCAAAGTGGTGATTGCATATATCTGACTTGCTGCCATTCATAACTCACTTAATCATCTTGAACAGATTTTGCATGTTAGCTCTAAATCCTGGTGTGAGGTCCCTATCCTCCCCACAAATGGAAGTGAAAAACTGCATAGCATCTGTAGTGCTCCCCATGCTTATGGTCTGAACATCCTTGTTTTGGTTACCTGCCTTCGGACTCTCAGTCTTGATCAAGATGCCAAAAACGTTATATGTTGCCAAAGACATTAGGTACTGTGCAAAGGGGATGAACCAAGTTCTTGTTTATTAATGCCAGTTTCCACACAGGGTAATTATTAGGATGGGAGACACCAGATATTTACAATTAAAGCTTGACTTTATTATGAGTATTGCCGTGCTCACAATAGCTGTGTGACCTCAGTCAGGAGCCTCAAGGATGACAGAACATGCTTTGGAACTCTGTGATGTCACAGGTGCAGAGATCTGGACATTCCAGAACTAGCTCAACAGGTCTCTGGCTCTCAAACTGGTAGTTTCCCCAGGTTCTTAAGGCAATGCAGAGTCCTTTTTGCTTTCCACCTACCCAAAGTTCAAGAAATAGGGAATTAAAGATCCACCCAACAAAACAAACTCTGGACAGGGAGAAGCCAATGTACAGCAATGCACAGAACAGTCCTACTTATTCGCTGGTCTCTTGCCAACAGGCAGCTGCTGCCGCCATTCCAAAATGATGAAGATGATTTACTTAATTTTGCTTTAAAGTAGAGCCGATTATGTAGTCCACAAAAGCTTATGCTCTAATAAATTTGTTAGTCTCTAAGGTGCCACAAGTACTCCTGTTCTTTTTGCAGATACAGACTAACACGGCTGCTACTCTGAAATATGTACTAACTAGGCACTTTCCAAACACTCAAGGTCACTCCCCGCTCCAAGAGCCTCAAAACCAAAAGCCCTGTCTACACACAGTTTGTGTACCGCTTTAGAGTTAAAACAGTACAGCCTTTGGGGTGGATGCAGTCATACTAAGAAAAAGGTGACTCTATCACTTATTCCTGTAAATTTACAGAAATTAGCCATTTCTAAAACAATATAGCTAAAGTGGTAAGTAGTTCCCTAAGCGGTTCCTACTGATCTATAAACTAACTAGTAGAACAATAAAACAACATATCCTCCTCATCAACCTCTTCCTTTTGCCTCCTCTTTCCCCACTAATCTGCAAATACAATACAAAATAAAAAAACCAATAAGTTACATTTCAGGTTGCTAAGTGCAAATTAGAAGATTTACTACTGAACACATCATCAAACAAAAGCATTAAAAGTTATGGAAATTACAAATTAAAGTTACATTAACCATCAGATAGTGCACATGAAATAACATTAAGGAGAAAAAAATCCCCGAGAGCAATTATCAAACAACCTTAACTCTGCCCCTGTATTGGTATTGCTACTCTAGAGCACAATCCAACTTCTATTGAAAACAATTATAGTCTTTCCTCAGACTTTATTAGACCTTGCAGTACTGTGTTTTGTCACATGGAAAGAATGAATATTATTTGTCTGCTGATCACAGAGAATTGTTTGTTGTTTGTTGAATGGTGTGTATGTTAAGGTTGGTGTCAAAATTGTTTATGTAACCTTAGCTAGTGCTTTCCGTTTTTTTTAATGTCTGAGTTTACTTAAAATTGTGTTTAACAGTTCTTTAACTGCACAGCACAATCTTAACTCTAATTTAGCACAATTTTTCTTATTTAATGTTCTGTTTTTTAAAATTATTTTATACTTTATGTTCAATGCAATTAAAAGTTGGATTAAAGTTACAATGGGAAGTGATTGGCCTCCAAGTGAAGCAGTTTGCCTCCAAATCTGCACGATTTTCATAGGAATTCTAGCCAAAATCATCAGCATAAGATTTTAGAGTTAACAGCCTACTGCATGAATACAAACTTGTCTACACTAGCCTTTCTTCTGAAATATTTCCTTATCACCAGTTGCAGTCCCTTCCTGGAAATGTTAGTGCAGACAAGGACATAGAGTTTAAAGCTAGAAGGGACCACCAGACCATCTGATGCTGATGTTTTTACCACAGTGGCATGGTGTTAGTACAACAAAGAGTCTGGTGGCACCTTAAAGACTAACAGATATATTTGGGCATAAGCTTTCGTGAGTAAAAACCTCACTTCTTCGGATGCATAGAGTGAAAGCATCCGAAGAAGTGAGGTTTTTACTCACGAAAGCTTATGCCCAAATAAATCTGTTAGTCTTTAAGGTGCCACCAGACTCTTTGTTGT
>NC_048307.1:2051982-2222379 GCF_013100865.1 Trachemys scripta elegans | reverse complement strand
AGGGGGTAGCCGTGTTAGTCTGTATCTACAAAAACAACAAAGAGTCTGGTGGCACCTTAAAGACTAACAGATTTATTTGGGCATAAGCTTTCGTGAGTAAAAACCTCACTTCTTCGGATGCTTTCACTCTATGCATCCGAAGAAGTGAGGTTTTTACTCACGAAAGCTTATGCCCAAATATATCTGTTAGTCTTTAAGGTGCCACCAGACTCTTTGTTGTTTTTGTAGATACAGACTAACACGGCTACCCCCTGATACTTGACAACATGCATGGTGTTAGTAGTCCTTCATGGGCCAGGAGGCCCCAGGAGTCCTTATCCTAAAGGTCCCTCCTTTACTACTAGCAATAAAGTCAAACTAGTGGTACCAACATTGGATATTTTGGCATGAAAAAGCCTTGTGTAGACCCAGGTTAGCATACTCAGGAAGGTAACATAGAATTGCGTCTCTCCGGGAGATTGTATTTGCAAGCAGAAGGGTTAGAAACTGGAATTTTTTAGATGAAATCTTATTTGGTGCGGAATTTAAGGGGTGCTAAATCTGCATCTTGGGGGGGAGGGGAGTTCCCCCCACATTTCTGGAGGGGAAGCTTCCTGTCATTAACCCTGGGAGAGTTTAGTAGTTCACATGCTGACTGTGCTGTGGCGCATGACAGGGAGCTTCCCAGCCCATGGGTGTGCAGTGCCAGACAGTGCATGAAGTGAGGCTCAGCCAGATCCTAGGCGGACTGTAACTTCACAGCCTTTGAGGAGCACCCCCCCTTTCCCTCCCTCTCCTCCTGGCCCCATCCCTCTCCTCTCACCACTCCTGCCTTCCCAACCCCCCCCCTCGATCACGTGATGCCGGAGCAGGCAGCCCCTTTGTCATAATGCGCCGGGTCACGTGAGGAAAAGTGGGCGTGGCGGGCGGTGAGGCGCACGCGCAGTGCGGCGCTTCTCCCCCTCGCCCGTGCGGTTCCTGTCTGGGAAACCCCCTAGTCGAGCGCTGAGGCGGGGGCCGCGGGAGCCGCCATAGCGAGAAGCCGGGCCTCGGAGCGGCTGTGTGAGGAGGCCGAGGCCGAGCGTCCGCCCGGCCAGCCGGGGTGTGAGGAGGCGGAGGAGGAACCGGAGGAGCAGCGCCCTCGCCGCCGAGGCCCGGATCGATCGCTGCGGGGCTAGGCCGGAGCCGCCGCCGCCGCCATGGAGCCCTGAGGCCTCCGGCAGCCGAGCCTGACAGCGCGGGGCCTGGCCATGGCGGAGCGTGGCGGCCTGTGAGCGCTAGCCGGGCCCCGAGCGCGCGCGCGCGCAGCCCCACCCGAGCAGGCGCCTCGTCGGCCGGGCCCGAGCGGGCCTCGGATCGCCCCGCAGGCCCCGGAGCGGGACCTGTCCCCCCCCCCGTCCCACCCTCCGACCCCGGCCCCCTCGCGGAGCAGGCCCCGCCCCGACCATGTCCTGCGTCCATTACAAGTTCTCCTCCAAGCTCAACTATGACACGGTCACCTTCGACGGGCTCCACATCTCCCTGTGCGACCTCAAGCGCCAGATCATGGGCCGCGAGAAGCTCAAGGCGGCCGACTGCGACCTGCAGATCACCAACGCGCAGACCAAAGAAGGTAGGGGGCTGCGGGGCACCCGGGGGGCGGGGGGGGGCTGCGGGGCACATGGCGCCCCGGTGGGCGAGGACCAGAGAGCCGCGCCCGGCCTGTGCCGGAGTCCGGCCTGCCTTGGGCTCTGAGCAGGGCCGGGCTCTGTCCAGCTTGTGCCTCGTCACCAGTCAGAGAAACACAACTGGCCGAGGGGGGCTGTCGATGCAGGAGTCGGCGTTTAGTCCCAGCCCCGTCCCCTGTGGCTGTAGGGGCTGAGCAGGGGCACAGAGTACTGAACAGACGTGGAAGATGTGGTTTGGTCATTGAAATCCGTAGATATGGCTTGGAATGTGTGTTCGGGGAGTAATAAATGCCACTTCTGTAGTCGCTTTCCTCACAGTAACTACCATTGAAGAACTGTGTCCATTGTCATAGGTAGAGTGCCAGATTTAATGGACTAGGCTTTGACCTGCTATGCCAAATGCGGGATTCCTTGACACCGAAGTCTTGATTTCCCAGAACTCTTCGGGGTTTCTTGGTTTATAGGTCTGGCAGGGAAACATGGGGCAAAGTTTTATAGTAACAAACCACCTGAATTCTACTGGCATCGAAAGAGGAGGTTGAAAGATGCAGAATTGTAATACAATTGGGGAGGATTACTTCCTGAACTACACACTGTGACAGTACAGATTCTTTGAGTTAGTTTTGTCTAAAGGTGGTTAGTTTTGTCTGCTGTGAGATTACAGAATTAGATAATGGTGGTTAGATGGCGCAGTTATAGAAACTGAGCTCATTGTTAGCCCTTGGATAAAGAGCCTTATACTGCTGTTTAGTTTTCTTCTATAATGTATATTCATGGAAATCCTTATGACATCCTTTTCAAAGAGCAGTTCACACGCAAACATGTAGATATGTTTGGGAGTTACCTATTAATGCAAAACCATTCTTTTCTTAATAAAACTTGGGACTTTCAATCATTCAGAAGTTCTTTAAGTTCAAACTGACAGTCACTTTTTTTTATTGTCTGTCTACTTCTTTGCTACAAACTAATTGCATCTGCTCACCTGGTTAAATCCCATTTGAGCATTTAAATCTTGATATATTTGGTACATGACCTGTCCTGCTGTAAATGGTTTTGTGAATAACATACACTTCTCAGAAGTCTTTAGAAATACTATTATTTCCATTCAGTGAATAGGGCTGCTGGCTCTGAGGGGATTATCATTTCATATTTTTCTTCGGAGTCTTACATTGGTGGATCAACCATTGGTATAACTTTAACATCTGATTAAATTTAGAATTCAACTTGCAACAACTTTAAGAAGTGTTTAACTTCTAATATACAATATAGTACCTTTAAAGGAATGCTACCAATTTAGTCCACTAAAATTTAAAAGTGAAGCATTTGGATGCTATATCTGCCCTTGCCTACCAACTGTTTTTTGTGATTTTTGCAATTGCCTTTTCTTATTGGTGTGTGTGTTTCTTCTCCCTATTGCTGTGTGAAAGACCCACAGACAGAATATGCAACTGAAACAAAGGGCTATCAAATGCACAGGAAACTGAGGATAAATGAACTAAAGAATTTTTTTTTTGTTAGGCCCTGTTCTTTATAGGTTTGGACCCTAAGGTGGTGTTTGTAGTAGAGGCAGGTAAACAATCTTCAGAGAAAAGTCTAACTTTAAAGCGACTCTGACAACTTCAAGGTTAGGGTTCATGGCTCATTCATTTTGAATTTGTATTGATTTGATGAGTTCTTTGTAAAAGGTTACTGTTTTCTTTAGAGAATAAAAACAGAATTCCAAAATGTTTCACCAGACTATTAAGTTGAGTGCTTGCCTTCCTAAAAGGAAGTGTTGATTAAAATGGAAGGAACATAACTCAAGTTCCATTCATGGACTGACTAACATCAGTCTGTTAGTTTTGGTTAGAACTGACAAGTTTCAGTTAAGAGGAGGAAAGATAAGACTAGGAAATAAATATTGTTAATGTGATTTTAAATTTCTAGAATTGGAATGTTGAAATAGGTGAGAGAGTTTATTTTGTCTGCATGATTATTCGGGGAGGGTTCATGTAGAACAGGGGTAGGCAACCTATGGCACAGGCGCCGAAGGCGGCACGAAGGCGGCACGTGAGCTGATTTTCAGTGGCACTCATGCTGCCTGTTTAGGTACCTGGCCACTGGTCCGGGGGCTCTGCATTTTAATTTAATTTTTAATGAAGCTTCTTAAACATTTTAAAAACCTTATTTACTTTACATATAACTAAACTGTTGTTGTATATTATAGACTTATAGAAAGAGACCTTCTATAAACGTTAAAATGTATTACTGCACGCTAAACCTTAAATGAGAGTGAATAAATGAAGACTCGGCACACCACTTCTGAAAGGTTGCCAACCCCTGATGTAGAAGTTGGGGGGGGGGGATGCAAAATGTTGTTGCAAAAAAGTATTGGCTCTTGAAAGCAAAGATGTCTAAAAGTAGATTTATAAATATGCAAACTTTTATATTTCACTACCCCAAATCCCTCTGCCAGGTGGCCTGGAGTTTCAGTTGCCTATCCAACTTTACTGGTCGTAAATTGTAAACTTCTTCAGGATGACCACGAAAAAGATGAAGAAAAATTCTGAATGATTGAACTGGTTCTGTAGCACCAGTTTAGGCACATGCTCTTTGGTACTGAATCATGTTAAGAACATATGCTCGGCCTCAAACCACACTAGCGCTTTCTGAACCATTCTAATTGCAATGCCTTATGAGTACTTTTCCCACAGTTCCTGACACCGCTCACAGAAACAGTGATTTTGGGATACTTGAAAAGGCAACTGATACAATGTGGAACAGTAACGGGAGGACTAGTGAAATTTTTTCAGCTAGTCGTCACATGGACTGGCACTAAAACAGTTCAGGCTGAAACAATTGAGGATCAAATGGTAAAGTGTTCAAGTAAGATGTTCAAGGCTTAATAAACATTCTCTGAAACTGAAAAAAGACTCTCGCAAAACCAGTAAAGTTCAGACTTCGGACACTCTTCATATTTCTAAGGTGGTAAATAAGCAGTATGGGGGCACTTCTTTAAAAGGGAAAAATACCTTTCGTGCCCACTTTATACATTATAAAAAGAAAACAAACATCTATTTCAGATCATACTTTTATAATGAGTGGAGATTTTCAGACAATACAGAATTAATCAGAAATTGCAGGAGAACCCCAAGATCATGGAATTCGTAACTATCTTTGATTTCATGATTTTTCTCCCTTAACCAGATGTTTAGCAGTTTTTCTTGTATAGATTTTTTTTTTTCAGTAGTTCAGTCTTGAGTAGCAGTTGTTCCTGCCCTACTCCCTTGCCATGCAAGGCAAGGGGAATAAGCATTTCTATGTACTGGGAAAAAAGTGTCCATAACGACTATATTGGTTATAGTGGTGATAGATGGTTGTAGAATACATAGTGCTCTTGCAAGCTCTGCTGTTTTTTTTACCACAGTCATCTAATTCTACTCTTTAAAGGAGTAAAAAGGCTTGAGCCCTGTCTAAATTGGTTTCTACCATGCAGCTTTAGTGATGCCACTTAAGTGCTATCTACAATACAAAACTTGTGCTAACGGCTATTTGATTCCCCTAACACATCTTTAACACATCTTGCATGTATTAAAATGTTTCCTGTGGTACACAGACATTACAACCACTATATAGATTACACTTTCCTGAAGAAAGGCTAACCACTGTGCTAATATCTGTTTCAGTGCTCATGTGGATAGAGATTGCTGGGGTAACAGCCCTCAATTGTACAAGTAATCCTCATGCTATGATCTCACAGTGCAGCATTCGCTACCCAGGCGACCTTCGTTGCTCTACTTTCTGAAGTTTCTTGTGCAGGGCCAAATTGGCAATAAGTCACTTAGTTGTGCAAGTAGCTTTACATACAGAATGGAACTCAAATGTACGTTATTTCCATGGCTATCCATTTCTTCTACAACTTTGCTGAAATTATTCTTGTTCTGTCAGCAGCATGTTTTGGAGGTGTCCACTATGTGACTATAGTATCAGCTACCTGAGGTTGATGTGCAGACACTAATGGCCATATAAGGAGATACGGCCTAGATGACCTTGGTCATTCATAATAGTGTGAGACTGGGAGTCTGAGTGACTAGTGGAGATGGGCATCACTAGAGGGGCAGGCAATGCCAAGAAAAGGTAAAGGGATTGAGCATCCTGTATAATGAGGTCTGAGCTAGTGGCAGTAGGCCTGGTTCAGGGCAAAAAGTGTGCCACTTTTACAATGAACTGGACAAATTCTTTGAGGCTCAACCTTCCAGAGCCACAGAAATACTTCTTTCAGAGTAACAGCCGTGTTAGTCTGTATCCGCAAAAAGAAGAACAGGAGTACTTGTGGCACCTTAGAGACTAACAAATTTATTAGAGCATAAGCTTTCGTGGACTACAGCTGCATAGCATAAAGGTCCCATGCATTGCATTGATGGAAGAGGGCTCCATCAACAACTTGGACCACTGGAACATGGAGCTGGTTCTGAAGATGCCAGGCATGTTGCTGACCTCATAGGATCTGTTTTGTGTGCATGAAGGATCCAGAAGTAGCAGCCAAGACAGAATAGCAGGACAAGGAATCTGAAAAGAACAGAGCTCTCAACACCAGGTATGTACCATTTTGTTGTAAAATATGCTGGTGGGGACAGGGTGTGGGAGGTAGTGACTTAAGTATTGGAGAAGAGTTTTCTGGGTTCTTATGAATGTCATTTCTTGAAAGGGCAGATAATAGTCTTATGTGAAGATAGAGATGTCCTCTCCTCCTGCCCCACAAGTCCTTTCTCCACCACCTTGACAATATAATCTGTAGCTGATGAGCTTTTTCCATATCTAGTTGCTTTGGTTCTCCCCATAATTCTACAATATTGGCATGCCCCTACATAACTCCCCCACACTCTGGCTGTATGGGCCACTCTTCCTGTCAGGGTGGAAGTTTGCCTCAGTATGGTGGATTCAAAGAGCAAGAGACCACAATGTAAAAATTCTAAAAATAAGAACTTCACTATAAAAAATATGTTGGCTATATTAAGCTATGTATCAGACTGGTGCACCAGATTAGCTGCCGTCATCGTAGCAGAAGTTTAACAGCAGATTGTGACAAGATTCCTTTTCCACACATATACACACCACTCCTAGTAAAGAAATAGAAGTGAAGTGGCAAAATTACAGATAACACAATTTAAGTTAGCAAAGACTAACATGAGTACTCTCATCAAGCTGTGGTGATGGGCAGTGTGATGTCAGATGAAATTTAATGTTGACAAACACAAAGTAATGCAAATTGAAGATAATGGTTTGAAAAATTCATACTTTACTGCATTCTAAATCTTCAGGAAAAGATCCGGGCATTAGTGTGGACAGTTCAATTAAGACTTCTGCTCAGTGTGTAGCAACAGTCAAAAAAGCATCTATGCAAATAACTCCATTGCTAATTTAGCAGCTTCTCCCTTCATTTCCTCAAGAACTCCCTTTTTTCCCTAAATGCCAGGAAAATGTTTTCAAGTGTTTTCCTGTGATAAGTAAACGTTGGTAGTCAAGCTAGTGACCAGCACCTATCTGCTCAATTCCATTCTTGGCCTTAATCTAGCATCCTAATGAACCCTCTTTCTTATAAGTGTTGTGCATGCATTGAGTCTAATCCAGGAAGAAAATTACTTGCAAGAAGGTATTAGAATTTGAAACTGAATTTATTTCTGTTGCATGTCTTGGTATTCCTAGGGTTAGGGATAGATGAGTATTGTTATGGCTAACTCATTACTTATTTTTCATTATAGTGGCCACACCAGTAGAATGGATGTCCCAGAAGAGGCATGGTGTCATGCAGAACGGATTCACAGTGGTGAAATATCTGACAGTGTACTGGTTCAAGGAACACAAAATCAGGGCCACTTTGCAATATAGAGCAAAGCACAATGAGGCAGGACTATTTCAGGAAGAGGAGAAATTAGAATAGGAGGCAGAGTTCTAAAGGGAAATGTTCAACAAATACAAAGTGTTCAGGAAAATGACTGTGTGTTGGTCTAACAACTAATCCCTGCATTGCCTGTAAAACATAACATTGAATCAGGATAATAGTTATGAGGCTGCCACCTACTCTTCAGCTCCCTTGCTTTCTGTTCCTTTGGCAACTCGCGCCTTTAGAAGCCAGTGGAAAGGAAAATTGGAATCCCAATAAGACAGTTTATGAATGATTGTCTGTTGCCCTTGGTATTGTACAAATGTTACCTTGTTTTGTTATTGCAGCTGACTTGTAAACATGTTTGTATAATAAAACATTTTCTTAAAAATAAAGGCTCTGTGCATCAAGCATAATGTTCTTTAATAGGAATACATGAATTCACTCCTCCATGAAACTTCCTCACCAGAACTAATACAAATCACTAATAAAGCATGAGAAAAACAAATGCATTAAAATCACCAGAAGTATAAGCCCACCACTACAATGGCACTTCATAGAAGCAGCTGTCAGTTACTGTTCTCTGGTGCATCAAATCACTCCTCCATAAACTCCCCCACGATACAAATCAAGATAACTGGATAATTAAATGCCAAACACAAGAGGCCCACAGCAACGAAATATAAATGGCTAAAAATAAAACAATAGTTACTTCACTGAACCAACAGTTTAAAAGTGTGTATACAACGCACTTCTGATGAGGATCGCACAATGTTTGTATATAAGTAACTGTCTCAGATACAACCACTTGTGTGTCCAGCTGCGCATAGGTTGCTGCATAGCTAGTTGCTTACTCCCTCAGCTCTCCATAGAAGACTACCTTTTTTTAATATATATTAAAAAATGCAGCAGGCAGATGTTGTTACATTGGTCACTGACCGGCCTTTGGAAGTCAACAAACATCTCCATTGTCTCACAAAACCTCATGCTGCTCCAGCCACCACGGTGCGCATCTGATGTGTATATTTGAATTGACATCTCTCCAGTTTTGTGTAATCTGGGAATAGGTTAATTAGAAATAGTGAAAATTGGCATGTGGGATCACCAGAATCACAATGGGGACAAATGCAACTAATGTCAATGTTGTAGTCCTCCTCTACCCATTTTTTAGGAGTCTAGCTCTTTGAAAAATTGTGCATCTTGCCCTTTGCCTGGCCATCCTATGTAAATATCCAGGAAACTGTCAGAAGTCTCTAAAAGTTGTCACAATTGAGCAGTAACTCTTTCTGTTAATCTATGTTTTGGACTTCGTATGGGAATATGAATTCACAGAGTGGGCACATGGGTTCCCTCAATAGCCCCCACACAGTTCAGGAATCCCAGTTGTTTGAATTCCTCAGTGATCATTGGCACACTATACTCTGTCTTGATTCTACCATGTCTTCCCACATATGCCTCCATGACTAATAATTAGCCATGTGTTTCCTGAACCCAAGCTGATGTCCACTGTGTCAAAACCATCTGGGGTGGGGTAGCCAGCTGCCATAGAGAGTCAAACCTTTTTCATGGCAAGAAGTGTGCTCATCCTGACAGGCTGGCGTTGCAGTACTGGAGCCGGTTAGCTACAGAGGCAGAGAAGTCTTCTTCCTCATTCTAAAGTTACACAGCTACTGGTGCTCATCCTAGATCTCAAAGAACTTGGTCTCACCAATTTGTGGTCAAGGTCTGAACCAATAGTAGTACTCTTCCAGCTGAATATTATTCTCAAGCATCAGTTACACCAGCTATTCTAAGCCTTGGGACTGCATGACAGAGGAAAAGTTGTGTTAACTGCTTTTCTTGCTCTTTGCAGTGTTCTCTGCCACAATTGCTGTACAGAAGCCCCATCAGAAACCTTACTTGCCAAACAAGAACTGAACATTTGTCCTAGCCTCCATTTTGAGGAAAGATATAGGAGGTGGCTCCGGCATTTAGGGGTTTGAGTATTCCCTTTCCAGAGAATTACAAAAGTTTTGGTCTCTTCTCTCTCGTTTCTGGTAGACTCCCTAAAGGAAGGCTTTTAGAAATCTCGTGGAAGCGATGGCCTCAGAGAGCTGTGCTGGGAATTGTGCAATTGTAATGGCATAGTGAAGTACAAGTGTGAACATGTGGCAAAAATACAGATAAAAGCAGATGACAGTGTGGATACATGGCACATTTGTATTTTAGACTAGTGCTATCCTGCTGATTCAGTTTCCAGAGGTTCAGGTTTCGTGTGTGTAATGTAATATATATACGTACACACATTCATACACACACAAACACAGCCATAAGGAATGAAGTTTCATAGGCTTTGCTACACTTCAAGGAGGGGCCCAGTGAGCATGCTTAGAAATTAATCTTTAGTCCCAGCTTTTTTTCCCCCTCCAACCTTAGTGCAGAAACAGTTCTTCATGGAGTACAGGTTCAAAATTATTTTTGTGGTTCCAAACTCATTCAAAACTAGTTGAATAATAAAAAAATCTCTCTTAAATATGTGCGCTTTGTCTCATAATTGAAATGGCCAAAGGGTTTTTTCCTCCTATGTAAAAAACTAATAAATCACCTGTGGTCTGAACCTATCATAGAAAGCTTTAGACCCAAAGGAGAACTCCAGAAAGTTATGAGGAAGTGAAAAAGTTATAATGGAACTTTCTACAGAAGCTTAATCATAGTGTTTAGTACTATGAATGTTATAATAAAAATGTGATCCAGCGTCACATATATCAAGATGTTCCTTTCATCCTGAGCAAGCTAAATTAATCTTGGAAACTCAGTTACCACTCATTGTTACACTATAGCTAGGCAGAGCTAGTCCCAAAACTCACGTTTTGAATCTGAAAGTAACCTTTTGCTGGGTATTGTTTTTTAAAGAATTGCAGGTTTATGTGAGCTTGAGGTTAGATCAGAATATAACAGTTTCATGAAGACAAATGCAGCACTATGTAGAGCTTATTTTAAATGTTTAGCTTAATTTTTGTTAAACCTAGGATTTTGTCTTAAACTGGTTTTACTTTGAAAAGTGAATCTACAAGGGGGCATTTGGAGTTTTTCTCATTTACTTCTAAAGGTAGGTCCACACTACCCGCCCGATCTTCTGGGATCGATTTATCGCGTCTCATCTGGACGCGATAAATCAATCCCAGAAGCGCTCCCCCGTCGACTGCGGAACTCCTGCTCACCGAGAGGAGGAAGCGCTGTCGACGGGAGAGCTTGCCTGCGCCGTGTGGACCCGCAGTAAGTAAACTTAGTTCGATCTAGGAAACGTTGACTTCAGCTACGCTATTCTCGTAGCTGAAGTTGCGTTTCCTAGATCGATCCCCCGTCCCAGTGTGGACCAGCCCAAAGACAATTGCTTGGTTTAAATGGAAACTATCAACTTAAGTTTGGCCCCCAAATTATATTTTCTAAATGAGTTTTTTTATAACGAAAGAATAGACACATTTTCCACAATTAAAAGAAATCCAATTTAAACAGTTAATACAGACTTTCTTCTACTTTGTTTTTAATCCAAACATCAAACACTGAAAACCTGAAAGTGAAACTGATGGCATTGATTTTTATTGAGCTTGAAAAAATGCCAAAAATAAACACAATAGTGACAAATTGGCTTTTTTAAATTTTCACTTTTAATATTCAAACGTATTTTTAGTAACTTAGGTAAATAAACTCATGATAGCATATTTGCTATTCCTAACTGCCTGCCCTGCAAACTCTACCTCAGATCTGTATTCATTGTAGCTTTTGCATCGTTATCAGTTCAATTATGAAGATACTATGGGCCAAGCTGTTCTCATTTTACAGTGGAAACCTAAATTTGCCATGGGTTGGATCTCTTGAATAAGAAAGTACCTGTTTAGTGACCTTTCTGATTATAACAATGTAGATCTTAGATTAGCCTCATCCTTTTTTTTTTTTTTTTTTTTTAAGCATTGTCCTTGCCTATGTATATATGGTTTTAACAACCCTCTAGAATTGGTGGTCAGTTAATAGAAATCTACTATTAATTTGTGTGGATTCATTTTAACCTTTCAGTATTTATTATAAAATTCTGGATTTGTTTTTTCCTCAGTTAAATGAATTCTTCTAAATACCTAACAAACTGCATATGAAAAAGAGAAATGTGTTTTTGGGAATGGAAATTGATCTTTCTTATCACATTTTTACTCTTTTTCAGAATACACAGATGATACTGCCCTGATTCCTAAGAACTCATCTGTAATTGTTAGAAGAATCCCTATTGGAGGAGTTAAATCTACAAGCAAAACATATGTCATGTAGGTATTCATAAAATCAAATACTCTATCTGTCGCCATTAGACTTGGCTAATGCATAGTTTGCTAGACACATTCAAACGTGTCTAGGTTTTTTTCCTTTCATAAGAGTTACTGGTTCATGTTGTAGCTGGAAAGGATGAGACCTGTAACCTCTTGATCTTTGCAAGAGGGATGGCTTGAATAGGCTTCTTGGGACTCCAGATTCTAATCCCACAGTTAATTCTGAGGTAGATAGAGTTCTGCTCAGTTTACTATGTGAGTTGGTCTTTTGGTTGTGCCCTTAAACTGAGGCCCTTTTTGCTCTGTATTGACAGGAAAGATTTCATAGCACTTTTTATAAGAAGAAAAACCTATAATCCTTGGCCAAAGTTTTCCCCTCATAGAATATCAGGGTTGGAAGGGACCTCAGGAGGTCATCTAGTCCAGCTCCCTGCTCAAAGCAGGACCAATTCCCAACTAAATCATCTGTCATGCATGTTGTGTATATTTACTGACTCATTCCCATGTCAGAGGTGGTTACTTGTCAGTAAGTGGATGGGTGTACTTCCCTCTTGGGACATGACAGGACAGGTACTTTATAAACAAACTACTAGTATTAGTATTGCCAACAATCATGGAGTCTTGCATAGAAACAATACTGGAAAGACCAAGGTCCACCATTCTGTATGTCTTCCAAACACAGGAGGTTTTATGTGGGATATGCCCCTCAGATTCCCAGAGACAATCACTGCTTCAGTGGAAGTCAAAAAGAACAAAGTTCCCAAATGTGTGTGGTGAGCGGGGTGATAATCCCTCCCCACCCTGACATTCAGTGATCAGGTCAGCCATTTTGCATGTGAACAAGATTAAAATATTCTTTCATTAATTCTGTTTTATACTATGTTGACCATTGAGCTCCAAATGTCTGTTTTCCCTATTAATCCCAGTGTGGGGTAACAGATGTAGTGTTGACTAAAATGTCAGAAATTCCAATGAATGAAGTCAGGATTACAGGTTGCTTGTTACCCTTCTTTCATCCTGTATTATCCCACTTCTACATTAGTTGCCCTAGCTTTGTTTGAGTAATTTTAATCTGTGGCTGAGCAGACGGCATCTTCCTGGTGCTTCAGTGCTCTTCCAAAGTAAAGTGTTAGATACTAACAGAGATGAGGACCAAATAAGTATCTGGGTACAAATCTGTTACAGAAAGAATGGTGCATCTTGCTCTCTCCATAAAGGCTGCCCATTGTTTCCGTGATGCCCCTAGCTTAACAAGTAGAAGGCAAAGTGCAGAAGTGACTCCTGAGTAGTTCATACTGTGTGCCAATTTAATTATTAAGCTGCTCAGTAGTACAGTTAACTTAAAAACAAGCAGCTTTTGAGATTTCAAGCTCAGAACTACAGTATTGTATGCAATGCCTTTAAAAATTTACTGTTCATCTTATAGCATGGTCTTCAAGGTAAATACATTGATAAACAAATCTGTGGTGTATATCTTAATGAAGTTCCTCACCTACCCCCACCTTTGGGATGTACTTACCTCTTATTGTGAGCCTGGAACAGTTTTCCTAGTAGTGACTGTTGTAAGCACGAGTCCTGCAACCATGAGAGGCTTTAAACTGCCTCAGCTCATGGGAGACTTTTCGCAACTTCATTAATTAAATATACAATTATCTTATTAACGATACCAACAATTGCATGCTTAGTTCTCTAAGTAGTTTGCAGATCCACAATCAATATGTGGAACCTCAACACATTTTCAAATGTAATAAAGGAATTCCTGAATACTGTAGAATATTCAGGATTTATTTTGAGCAAATTCTGGTAATTAAGACTTTTTTTTTGTCACAGGACTCCTAAACCGCACAAAATCCTAGAAACTTCTTTCAGGTGATGTTTCTACTACTACTTTTAGTCAATATAGCATATATAAAAGGTTTACTATCTGGGCACTTTCGTGGCTAAAATCAGCAGATTCCTCACCAGGGTGTTTGGGCTTCTACAAGAAATCCTGTAAGAGGACCACATTGCTGAGGATTTATAGTAGTAATTCACTGTACATCAAACATTCTACTTTTTAGCATGATTCTTACAAGTTAAAATTCACATTTCAAACAATAGAATCCAATAATATTTCTGTATCAGACACATTTCAAACAATAGAAATGTAGGGCTGAAGGGACCTTGAGGTAATATAGCCCATCCCCCCATGCTAAGGCAGGACCAAGGATACCTACGCCATCTCTGACAGGTGTTTGTTTAACCTGTTCTTAAAAACCTCCAATGATAGGGATTCCATGACTTCCCTTGGTAATCTATTCTGGTACTTTCCTAACCTTATAATTAGAAAAATGTTCCTAGCATCTAACCTGAGTCTCCCTTGCTGCAAATTAAGCTTCTTGTTCTACCTTCAGTGGACATTGTGAACAATTGATTACTGTCCTCTTTATAATATCCCTTAACCTATTTGAAGACTGTTATCAGGTCCCCTCTCAGGCATCTTTTCTCAAGACTAAACGTGGCCAGTTTTTTTACCTTTCCTCATGATAAAAGATTTAGAAAACCTGACCTATTTTTGTTCTCCTCTGGATTCAACAATTTGTCCACATCTTTCCTAAAGTGTGGCACCCAAAACTGGGCACAGTATTCCAGTTAAGGCTTCACTGTGCCGAATAGAGTTGGACAATTATCTCCTGCATCTTACCTACACGCCTGTTAACACACCCCAGAATATTAGCTTTTTTTTTTTTTTTTGCAACTGCATCACATATTGGTTCTTATTCAGTTTGTGATCTATTATAATTCCTAGATCCTTTCTGCAGTACTATTGCCTGGCCAGCTATTCCCCAGTTTGTATTTATGAATTTGATTTTTCTTTCCTAAGTGTAGCACTTTGCAATTTCTTTATTGCATTTCATCTTGTTGATTTCAGATTGATTCTCCAATTTGTGAAGGTCACTTGGAGTTTTAATCCTGTCCTCCAAAGTGCTTGCAGTCACTCCCAGCTTGGTGTCATCCCCAAATTTTATAAGCATACTCTGTATTCCATTATCTAAGTCATTAATGAAAATGTTGAAAGATACCAGACCCAGAACAGACCCTTGCAGAACCCAGCTAGCTGTATCCTCCCAGTTTGGCAGTGAACCATTGAGAACTACTCTGAGTACAGTTTTTCAGCCATTTGTCCTCCCCCCCCCTTATAATTTCATCTAGAGCACAGTTCCCTAGTTTGTTTGAGAATGTCATGCGAGACTGTGTCAAAAGCCATACTAAAATCAAGATATATCATGTCTACTACTTCCTCTCATCCACTAGGCCAGTAACTGTCTAGACTACCACTTTTCTTTTCCAGAAGCTAGAATAATGATAAAATATAACCAGAGTCTCAGAGCTGATCCTTAATATAACTGCATTAGGAATGGGAGAGTTGTTTGGATAACTGTAAGCCCCTGCTTAGATAGGTGATAGTCTGACTGAAAATACAGAATTGTAGCATGAAGCAATTCATATTTAAGATCATTAATATGTTGGCAATTGTCCAAAGGCAGACGTTAAATTTTAAATTCAATTTTTACTAACTAAATTTTATTCCACAAACATGAGTCTTACAATACTTTTTGAAAATACAAAATATATATGTAACTTCAAAGTAATGCTGTGAGTCCCAAGGGAGAACAGTTTCTGTAGTCACCTAAACTTCCATATTCATTAAATTATCAGAACATATAATATTGGTAATCACGACATAGTATGTTTTCATTGTTTAAAGGATGTAAACAGTGTTCTTATTCTGACGACTTTTATTTCTTCTTCTAGAAGTCGAACTGAACCAGTGAGTGGAACTTCAAAAGCAGTATGTAAAAACACAATCTCACACTTTTTTCCTACACACTGCACTTAAATATAAACAGTAATGTAGCAAATTAATTTTCTAAACATTAACTTAAATTTTAACTTCCAACAAAGCACAGTATATATTGTAAATACAATGTATTTGATGCAAAATAGTAAAAATATTGAGTAATGCCATCATTTGCACACTTTTAATGTGAATACTAGTATTTGTGCCAAGTAATGCATTGTATTTCATATTGAATATGCTAGAGTACTTCCTGTATGACTTTGTGTTGTACAGATAATGTATGATCATTTTCAGATCATGAAGGTTCAAGGTTTGCACAACTGAACATGGTGCCATGTTCTACATCTGTCTGTCTATAGTTAGTAATATGTATGTTTGTACAGGTTGTTGTGTGCTTTTTGTTTCTTGCAATAAAAATGTTTGGAGTGTATTTTTTGCCATTTTCACATTGTATCACTTAGCTTTTGTTTTCAATACTTTTTTTGCCTAATGGTTTTTGAAAATGTTATCAAAAACCACTGAGAAACCATTATTGTTAAACTTGGTATTGTTTCTTACTTTTTGACTTGGGGTTCAAACAAATGCTGAACCAAATATATCCCAGCATTGGGGGGGGGGGGGATTGGGCATTTCTGTGCAGCTAAATGGCTCATTTTGCTGTCCTTAAATACTTGAGCATTAGCATTTACATTCCCTAAAACTGAATGATTAAAAAGGGGTATTGTTTGGGTGCCTCTGAGTACATAAATGTCTTGAAAAGGTTGCCATGAATTTGAGTAACTTTTAGTACACAAAGTGGTATTCTAAAGTTCTGCATTTGATTCTTCCACTTTCTGTGATGTACAGTTTAGTATGTCTGCAGACTAAAGTATCTAAAACTTGGTGTAGGAATTTCAGCTAATTAGTCATCTTGTCTGCTAGACCCTTGTGCAATTCCAGCAAAACCCCTTACCAACCCCCTTTACTCTTACCTGCAACACATTTTCTGATCTGGGTAAATTCTGAGTTGGATGCTTCTTAAGCTGTCAGTGACCAAGCCTTTCTTTAGTATACCACCACTTCTGATTTACAGTTGAAAAAAGGGCAGCATTTTTCTTTAGGTTTGACACACTGATTGTTAGTCTGTTGCAAAATACAGAATTATAGTTACACAAACAAATATTTAACTGGTTATGGTGTAGACTTTGACTTGCTGATTGGGTTGAATATTGTGCATAATTCAAACATTTCAAAATAGTCCTAATTAGTATTCAGAATTATTACTTGGTGTTTTTTATTTTTTATTTTTCTTTAAGTACAACTGATTTTTATCTAGAATGGTATGTGGCATTACACTAACCCTGGATCATTGGATCTGATTGCTTGAAAAGCTTTCAGAATAACAGAATCTAGAAATTCCTACCTTTGGGTTGGTGGTCTGTGAAGAATATAGCCTCTGGTTCTCATGAAATGTAACATCATAAATCTAAAATCCTAGTCTGTTGTACTTATGGTATTAACATCTTTAAAAACCTAATCTGCACTCCAATATTCTGTTATCAGTTGGTTCAAATTGGTTTTTAGACATACTTGTGTCTCAACACTAGCTCAGATTAGCTTGACTGGCCCAGTGACTCTAGAAGTTAATGTAATGCATTTATGTAAACCACATTTACAGTATTTGGTCTAATTCAGATGAGTTTTTATTTCTTGAAAACAGTTCTTTTCCTTTTTGTTTACTAGCATGTGTATGAACACAAATCACATGTTCATAAATAAAGTTAACATTCTTTTAGCCTTGTGTGTTCCCTGGCATCTCTGTATTACATTTCTAAGTAGCATCTTATTATGAGCTGATATAGATTTCTCATCAGTTTTAAAAAATATATGTTAAAGAATGGCTGTATTCTAATTAGAACTATTTACATTAAAATGGAAGCAAAGCAAAAATATTCCCTCTTGTCTTGTTGGCACGATTGGACGCTATTTAGGTTGTGGGCAGAAAAAAATCAATTTGGGCTTGATCTTGCCAGTCCTCTACATACACAATTTCTGTTAATGATCATATCTAGCTCTTAGTGCTTTCCCTCTTTAAATCTCAAAGACAGTCGGGGTTCTGTCCTTGCAGTATACAGGGTAAGTCACTTCCAGTGATGTGGGCACAGTTATTACCCTTAATTGCCCAGCACAACCTAAAATCAGGGACAAATTCTGTCCTTAGTTCTATGTGCACCACTCCCATTGCATGTATCTGAAAGCAGAACTTGGCTCCAGTGTACTAGGATTAAGTTAATTGAAAGCTGACACATTGTAAAAACAAAGCATAAGGCAGCAAGCTTAAAATGGGTTAGTATACATGATATAAATTCAAGTGATTTGATAATTATCTTGACTGATTATTTCTGCATTGCCTTGCTCTTTTGTGTGTTACTATCCTCCTACACTGTGTGCCCATTCTGACATTGTCACAATTAGAATTAGGGTTCTGAACCTTTGTTTTAAAACTGGTGACTAACTTATTAGTATCAGTATGTCAGTAGCAACAAGAAGCCTTCATCAGAATCAATACCCCCCCCCCGTTGTCTTAGGTGTTGTAGAAATACAGAAAAGAGTCCTTTGCTCAGAGCACAAGTCACTAAAATTCAACTGAAATCCTAGTTGGCCAATTCTTCAGTTAAGGCCTACAATACTCAGGATATAAGTTATCATTGAAACTGAAATCCCTATAGTTCTTCAACAGTGGTCTATGTGTAAAGTTTGGGATTGGAGGGTTTGTTTTCCTTCCAATCTTTTTTTTTTTCCCCTCTTTCCCCCCCCCCCCCCAACTCTACTCCAGTTCCTCTGGACAGTCTTCTGTGTGACATGGGATCCAATCCAATCATTCACTTTTTAATTATTTAAGTTCTACTACAGTATTGGGTCTGTTCTGTTGCACAGTCACCTGGAGTCACAAGAACCCTGGACTTGTAGGTTTCATGTGTCTGAATCCAGTGGCTGGCAGGAAACTTGACCAAATACTATAGTAGAAATTTTTAAAAAGTTGACAGCAAAAAGGAGAAGAATACAACACAGGCAGGGAAGCCACCAGGAGATACTCACTCAGACATTAATCAACTATTCACTCTCTCTGGTGGTCATTTAATGTTCAGAAATAACATTACCCCCTTCCTTAAGAAATCAGGTCAGTGTCTAAAGCCGTTAATGCTTTTGCATGAGAAAATTTTAACTATTATGTTATCCCGCTGTGCTCGAGGTAGAAAATATGACCAATTTAGAAAAGCTATCCATTGGACTCTTGCAGTTGTACTATTAACACTGAGGAGTCTAGCATTGGCAAAAAATTGGTAAAACATTCATAACACTTAATGAACTGTTAAAACTATTTTCTGAGCTTCTGTGTTTATCAGCTGTAATTGTAAACCATAGCCCTCTTTATTTCCACATGTAAAAAGAGGGACTTCTTGAACCTCAGCTTTCTGGTTATTTAACTACATTTCCTTTTTTAACCTAATTGAATGTAGAGCGTCATAACATAATAGCATATCAAGATTTTATAGCAGACTGAAATTTTCTAAAAAAATTGAAATTTATAATAAAAAAAATTTGCAAAGCATTACCATTAAAAAGGGGCTTCAAAGTCTGAGTCTTCTAATTCTTCCCTTCCATAGAATATTTTCAGGAGTGTCATTTCTTGAAGTCTTTGTAAAAATTCAGTAAAAATCAGTGTAAAAGTTGTGTTGCAAGTACTACTCATGTGCAGAAGAGTCCCATGTGGTGGAGGAATCATAAACTCTGGGACCTTTTTGATTGAATGAAGGATAGGTTCATTACAGATACGTTTCCCCAAAGTTGGAATAATAAAATTATTCTTTGGCATATTTCTACTACATTAAGTAGTGTCAAATTTCTATAAGATTCTTTAAAAACCTGTTCCGTTACTTTTTTTTTAAATCTTTCTCCAGCTCTTGCTAGTGATAGTATTGGCTTTCCATTTCTCCAAACAGCTTAATTTTAAGACAAAATAACCACTGAGCCCAAAATCTCTAAATATTCTCGCTATACAAATTTTATTTTGATAATTAAATAGAATTTTGATTATTTAATCATTTCATTCTTGTTGTTGATGGTGTGTTACAATTTGATGCCTCTACAAAGGGCACAGGAATTTTCCTTTTCATGTGTGGAAAAATTACATATTACCAATAGTTTTGAATAGGTAATCTAATTTATGCTGCAGTCAATGATCCATTTTAAGCCTTTAAAATCAGCCACTTTCCTGCAAGGGACTTTGTCTGGGCAAGTATAGGGGGTCTGCCTGCATGGATGAGCAGCTTGCAGGGTCGGGACCTGAGTTCTTACCTTCATCACTGAAAGTATGCTTTCTTGCTTTTGTCCATAATGGAGTCCATAACCGCTCCTCATGATTGCTATTAAAAACTGTACTTTTTGGGTGTGGGGGGTGAAGGATGTTAAATATTGAAATCTCTGTAAAGTCAATTGCACGTTTTCAGTTCAATTTTATAATATTCCCTTCTGTTTTAATAAAATGGACTTGTTTCATTTCTTCCCTGTTCTAGTAAACTCTTATGGCATATAGAATCATACAGCTTTTTACTTGTCCTAATTTGATCCAGACAGTTTATTTTGTGACTCATAGATCAGTGGAAGGATTGCTTTTATTATATGGATTTTATTTATTTATTTTTGACAAGATTTTATCTCTGGGCTGATATGCCTGTTCTTTCTTTTGGCAACAGGCTGTTGTGTACTTCACAAAAGCATAAGCACACTCATTCATGATTAAGTGTTAAATTACAAAATATAGTAAACATACATTTATATATTAACACGATTTTCTCAAACTAACTTTAAAAATTATTTAAAAAAATTTAACCCAGTTAGCTACAAAGTGAGAAGTAGTTGTTCTGTCTGTAATATATTGAGTCCTATTGATTTAGGGCGCTTTGGGGTCTCATCAAGGGGAGAAGAGGCTCTGAGTCAATACATTGATTTAAGCAAGTTGCTTCACTATTTTAGTGTCTTCCTATTAGAAGCTGACCTCTCCTGATCTCTCACACATTTTTAAAGCTGCCATGGTTTTGGGCCCCATTTCTTTTGTGCAAATAAAAATTGCACTACTTTGGAAAATGCCTCTGTCAATGACACACACAAAAAATACCTGGAGTAGACATTCAAACTACAATAGAGGCTAAATATCGCTATGCTTTGACTGTGGAACTTGAATGTGTGTTTAATTTTTTGTGAACAGATTGATGACTCTTCTGCATCTATTTCTCTGGCCCAGCTTACAAAGGTATATATACATATATATTCTTGTCAAATAAAACTGAATGAATTGTTTGTTAGACATTTAAATGTCTTATATTGTGATCTATAACTGGCTAATTTTGTAATATGAGCAAAAATTTATTTTAGTGAAAAGTGCTGACTTTAACTTGAAAATATGTGTATATATTGATTGATACTATCCTGTAAAGAGTAGTTCCCAGTTTGGGAAGATAGAAGGGGAGTACCTTATCAGCCTCAGCATAATGTTGCAGTATTACTCATCCTCAAGACACAAGGAAGAAGCACTTCAGAAGCTGTTTACCGTTTCTTTCATACGTTTCGTTAATTTTCCATTGGAAACTAGCACAATTTTTAAAGAAGAATTTAATAATATTTTGGCTGTAAGTTATGGACATGCCAGAGTTTTTTTGCAACAGCCAAAATAGAAGCTTTTCGTTAACATGGACAATTGCACGGTTATTTTTGGATTTCTAGACTTTCCAATGCTAGACCAATTCTTTGCGTGTTGCGCATAATTTCATAAGTTGTAGACTTGTAGTATATATACAGTGGACAACATTTATACAATCTAATTTGTTTGAACACAGACTTGTAAATTGTGTAAATGTATCAATTGTTTATAGGAATATACCAATGTGTATTTGTGGCATATTGGCAAATGTGACCTTTTGAAACTGTTGTATAAGCCATGTTTTGCTATGAAACTGCTTGCATTTTCTGCTCAATGATGTGTGACTTTGTTTGGGAAAGCACTAGTGACTACACTTACTAAAAAGATACTATAGTATCAGCCAAGTAAATTATTGCTCTTTTAAAATAAAAAAAAAATTAGAAAGGTTAGGACATAATACAGAGTAGTTAGACTTCCTTTCTTTTGAGGGTAAAGACTGGCGTTTGTTTTCCAGGGAAAAATATAATTCTTTCCATCTATAGCTTCCCCTCCACTATAAATATGAAAATCTCACGTGCATTTGGCAACTAAAAAATTTAACTTGAAAAATAGCCATCTAAAGAGATTGGCTTCCATTAGTGCTGTCCCTAAATCTGTCCTCGGTTTTGTAAGCTCATGTCAACTTTCTTATTCTAACATGTGAAAAGCTGTCCACATGGTGTATTCCTTTTTAAGTTTTTTGAGAGAACTTAAGTATTTCTGAAAAATGCAGAAACCTGACATAAAGCAGCTCAAAACTGTTACTTACTTTAACCTCTTCAGAGCAGACTGGCTTAGCATGGAGGCGATGTGTTTAACAGTTTTCTGTTTTATTCCTATTATGTATTAAATGCCATATTGGAATTTTGGTCTATTCCTACTAATGTTTTGTGCTTTTGGATGTGTTTGTAAACTGTTTGGGTTCAAACAAATTAGTTAAGTATCTGTAAATCACATTTTCTGTAAATGTTAATGGAAATGGTTTCATAGATGTCAATCTGGATGATGTTACTGTTAAGAAAAGCTATGTATATGAAACAACCATTTAATAAAATGTTGAAACTAGTTGGTTGCTTTTGTGAATGAATGTATAAAAAGATAAAATACTTTGAGTGGTTGATCTGAATGCTAGGTGCTTGAAGATCCAAGTAATTAGCAGTCACTCCCTTAGACCCTGCTTGTATCTGGACTAGTGTGTAATGAAATATTTTAACAAATACTGGTAAATTTTAAAAAAAATTCTCAGTTGGCTTCAGTATTTTGAAAGGTTAGCTCCACATATAAGGATTACATTTACAATTTTCATATTAAAGAGAGACAGTCAACTTGAAAGCTATTTATCTACAAATTTTGTCCCTGCTGTAGTTACAACACTTCATAGTGTAAAGTTAACAAAAATACATTTTTAGCCTATTTACACATGATAGCACTCTGTGTATAGTCAGTTTCTGCTTTACTGAAAAGACCCATATGAAAACCTCAGGAGGGGAACACACATACCCTTCTTTAAAAAAACTAAAGGAATTTTAAAAGCACATTCTCTTCAGAGGTGCTATATCAGAGACCTGGACTTTATATTTAAAAAAAAAAAAAAAAGTAAGTTTCAAATAATTCAAGTTGAGTGTCCTTTTAACACTGTGAAATGTAAATACTGCTGCTTGTATCCATATTTCTGAATAAATACAAATACACAGTGAACGTACTTTTTGATGTAGTCTGGAGCTTAATATTCAGTTTCTTTAACTTAAAAGTACTGAATAAGATTTTTGTACACTTAGCTTAAGTCCAAGTCCACTTCTGTTTTAAAGAAAATTGGAGCAGTTACACAAGTCTTTATGTAAGGTACAAACAGAGCCTAAGGTTTTGAGTGTCCAAGAAAGCTTTTCTCAAGTAGACTAGCAGGCACACAAACATCATGTAATGGCTTAAGGACTCCCCAGATCATCTTCATGACAATATAAACTATAAGCAGCAATTTTGATGCAACTTCAGTTAGATTTGTGCTGCTCTTTACAGGATTGAATGAGTGGTGTTGTCTTTGGCTGTGTGGACTTAATTGTGTTTCTAATGTGTGTGTCAAATAATTACCTATTAAACAGACTGCCAATCTGGCTGAAGCCAATGCTTCCGAAGAAGATAAAATAAAAGCTATGATGTCTCAGTCTGGCCATGAATATGATCCAATCAAGTAAGTGTTTATAATGTCAAATCTGTTCCTTGAATATTATGGACAAATTGTAGAGATATGCTTATGTTCTTTTTAAAAACCATAGACACACCTTTTTTAAACCTTTTTAGTTACATGAAGAAACCTTTGGGTCCACCTCCACCCTCCTATACGTGCTTTCGTTGTGGAAAACCTGGTCATTATATAAAGAATTGTCCAACAAATGGGGTAAGACTCTATGGTGGGATTTGCACTGTTATGTTTTTAGTAGTATGAGTATATTGAATTTTATGATCTAACTTAAATACATAGGCAAGATAATTCATAGCAAAGGTTGAAACTCTGCCCTGAATTTCTCCTTTTGTGCCTATGCATTGCAGCTGATAGTATTTAACTGTATACTATTTGTTGACCAGACATCCATTCTGATAGAGCGGAGAGCTTTGTTAGTCATTCAGATTTCTGTCTGGATTCGTTTAAAAAAATGTATTTAAAAAAATTCATTCTCAGAGTTAGTATCTTTTTCCAGAATAGGAATGCACTGTAGAGATAAACATTCCATTCAGAGAGTTTTTCTGTTGTGTGTTCCTCTGAATTACAAGAAATTAAGGGGGTGGGGGGGACCTTTGTAATATGTTTATATATATGATCTATTTTTAAAAGTAGTAATTTTTAAAAGGAGCAAGTGTTTAGTTATTTATATTCATGATAGCCTCATTTCAGTGTGTGGAGTAAAACGAGTTTATAGAATGGATTCTAAAAACTGCAGGAAGGTGTCAAAAATCAAGGAAAATTTAGAAGAAATTTCTTCTAAAATATTTTAAGATTGTCAATAAAGAAAAGGAGAGAGATTGTGGTGAAGGGGATATGTCCTGTACTTTCATATTGCAAATTGTGGAATGCTTCATGCTTACCTGAGACTTTTGTCACATCCTTCATATTTTCAGTATAGATTTTGTATGAATAAACCAATTCACATTTGAATGCTTTATCATTTTAATTGTACACATGAGTGTAAAGAGGATGCATCTTTCAACCATTCTCCTCATGTAGATTCAAATGTATGTGACATCTACTCTCTAGCATAAATATTTTACAGCCGCTATTACATGAATGGAGAGATTATCACTTTAGGCCCTAGTCCTGCAAAGACCTGTGCTTGTGTTTGACTTCAAGCACAGGAGTTGTCCCATTGAGTTCAAAACATCTGCCTGATTCTTTGCAGTGTCTTAGTCAGTTAAGGATTTATATGTATTTATCATGCAGTCCTCATATTTGCAAAGAAAAAAAATTAAATACAATTTTTTTTATCGCTTACATACACTTACGCATTCAGATGTCCTTTTAAACAGGTTCCATTTAAAGCAGAAATATATCTGGATTCTTTTTCTTAACAGGACAAAAATTTTGAGTCTGTTCCCAGGATTAAAAAGAGCACAGGAATTCCCAGGAGTTTCATGATGGAAGTGAAAGATCCCAATACAAAGGGTGCTATGCTTACAAACACAGGAAAATATGCAATACCAACTATTGATGCGTAAGTATTTAGTACTTCAGAGGTGGCCAAAGTATAATCAACAGAGACTGCATGTGCAAGTACTTAAATCAAAATGGAGCAACATAGGTTGGCATCTGTAATCTCCAGGGGCTCTAGTTCAGTATCTAAGTGGCTACAGTCTGCTCTGTATAATGCTAATGGGTGCAACCTTGGCAAACTTGTCATTGTGGCTCTACCTGGGAAAATATTAGTACCCCCTGAAGCTGGTCTAAAAGTATTTTTAACCTTTTTCTTGTTGCATGTGTTACATATGCTCATAACTTGCTATGCAGATATATGCACACAATACACAATAAAAATGGTGTGTCTCACCATGTCCAGGCACCCTCTCTGCCCCTCCGATTGTGTTCAGTTTGCTGTTGCAAGTAATCCACTTTGACAGTAAAATGTTTGGAAAACCTTGACTGAAATATGCTGTCGTAATATTTTAATATGTCATAAAGCATACATATTAGTTCATAGAAATTAGCGCTGAGACAGTGAATATTGGGCTATGTAAACGTAGCAAAAGCCTAAAACATTTTGGGGTATGCACACTAACGGCATCTGATCTTGTCCATTTCCATTGCTGGCTAGAAAGCTTTGGCTTACAAATAAATCCTTCATTTGAGTATAATAGTAACAAGGTATTGAAAATGAATAGTTGGTCTTTGAACGAAAAACTTCTTAAAAATGAACATTTTATAAAAATGCCCAACACTGAGATGGCAGCATTGGCTGCTGGCTAGATCAGGGAGTTGGGATTCTGAGATTCTGTGCCCTTGACTTGATGTGAATTGCAGTAGTCACCTAAACTCTCTACCTCAGTTTCTCTGCTATAGGAGTGCTGATGATGTAGTTTTAAATAATATTTGCAGCTGTAGTTAAGCACTTTTTTTTAAAGCTGGTTTTCAGCTTATGCTACATCTACTTCATAGGTTTCTTGCAAAACACTGAGCAGCTCTAGATGAAACTGCCAGTTTCAGCCAAGACACCAGAGGTCTTCAGATCAGAAAGTCTTTAGTGTTTTTATGTAATCTGATTAAGATGTACCCAAAAATGGTAATTAACAAGAATTAATAAATACCTACATGCCACTGGAAAACCTTGCTGATACTGAAGCTCTTCATATGTTTAAATCCAAAACTCCTTCGTGCAAAACACACTGCAAACTCAGGTCTAGGGGAAATGCAACTCTCATTCAGTAAAAGCATTGGAAGTTCAGGAAATCTGAGTTCACCCTATTTGTTTTAACTCAGTAGAAAATAGTTATTCTCTGTAAGGTCCTACCTAATCCAACAAACACTTGTGCAGTTGAGTAGCATCTTTTTTAAATAATGCAGGCACTTCAGATACAAAAAGATAGCATCCTCAATGAGAAGGAGGGAAGGATAAGGATTTCAAAAGTACATCAATGCAAATATTTGGGTTTATATGGACGTTTTGGTGGTGATGGCAGATGATGATATGAATGTGGTTGCACTGTATGTAGTGTACATCAAAATTTGTCCAAAAATAGAAGTAACTACTTGACCTGATAAAATCCAATTGAATACCAATATATATCAAATGTTTTTATGGAATATTTTATGGTTGTTAGAAACCAAGAAAATATTGGTGTAGTGGGTTGAGGGAGAGGGATCTATATAACCTTTATATCTAACTCATACTGTAATTTTAAAAAGGTATCGTTATACAGCTAAAACTCCACCTTTTCTAAATCTCAGTTCATTTTTCCATTGTGTACCTCCTTATGTAGAAACAGTATCATGTTTGAGCTGTGCCAATTATGCAATAAATAATCACTTACCTGTTTAGAGATTAAATCTCTGCTGTGTAATAAATAATACTAAATATATGGTTGAATTCTATTCAGCAAGTGTTTTCTTAATTTATTAATTCTATTATAAAATCTAAAAATTTGATACTCCTTCTTTAAACAGATAGTCTTAAATTAAATTATTTCTTTCAGGGAGGCTTATGCTATAGGGAAGAAGGAAAAGCCCCCTTTCCTCCAGGAGGAACCATCCTCCTCCTCAGAAGAGGACGATCCTATTCCAGATGAATTGTTATGTCTAATCTGTAAAGATATAATGAATGATGCAGTTGTCATTCCCTGCTGTGGAAACAGTTATTGTGATGAATGTAAGTGCCATAGTCTGACATTAGTTAACTCAAATGCCAAATGATCGTGTAAAATGAACAGGAATCTGAATCAACAAAAATTGCTATACTCCTCTTCATTCTGAAACATGGGTATCTATCTATTAACCAGAAAATTCTTGCATTTTATCTTGGAGTAAAGGAAGAATGCTGGAGATAACTTTAGCTGGAACTCGGATTAGGGGAATTTTTTACATAGGGATGGAGAAACATAAGAAGTGAATGCTTGTATAATTATTTTTTATAGTCACTGATGCTGAACACATCTAGTTTGAATAAATGCTTTCTCAAGCCCTTCTTATCCTTTGTTTCTGTTGTTTGATTTGGTAATAGTTGTCATCACTTTGCCATGTAAATTGTATCCCAAATTCAACACTGGCAATTAACTTGGAGGCTCAAACAAGAGGAAAGAGAGACTGTTGTTCAAACTCCTCTTTTAAAAGGACAGTTAGTTAAAAATATAATCTTAACCTAATTTACTAATGCTTTCTTAGAAATAAAATTTACCCATTAATCTAGAGGTTGATTACTTATTGTATCCCACTCCACTAGATAGTGAAAATAAACTAGTTAAGTCAGTTTCACTGACTGGTTGTCATGCACTAACTTTATCTTGTACTTTGTGATTTGCCAACACTAAACAACGTTTAAGTCTGAACAAGGTGGTGCTTTTTTTCATGTGGAATTTTCAAAAACCCATGGAAACTATTATTTTCTTATGATCTGTAAATCCTTCTTTGCACAAAAAAATATTTTTTGTAATCAACCTGTCATTTCTTTATCTGTTAGTAAAAGTCACTGTTAATTATGAGTGTGTGGTCACAGAATTTTTTTAAAAGTATAATACCGCATACTAGAACTCCTGAATAAGTCCCTGTTTAAATGTTTTCCACCCAGTCAATTTTTCCTCTGGACCCCAATGTTAGTTGTGTACAGGGATATGAGAGTAAAGTATGACCCAAATATTTGTTAGCTCAGGTACTTCTGTTTGTTCACAGGTATCAGAACATCACTACTGGAATCAGAGGAACATACCTGCCCAACTTGTCATCAAACAGATGTTTCCCCTGATGCTTTAATTGCCAACAAATTCTTACGCCAGGTAACTTCACTTTACATATAATGTATGTAAGAAAAGCTCATCTTATTTGTAAGTAGCTAAGAGGCAAGAAAATTCTACTTCATGGAGCCATCACCATATTTAAGACTGGTTGAGATTTGCATTTTCAAATCTATTAATTGCTTATTTTGAAATTATCACTTTAAAAATACAGCTAGCAAATTCCTGATTTATGGATTAGAAAACTGGCTCACTTACAGATTTCAGCAAAAAATATTGACAGATATTTTCATAGTTGAATATATATGTTGTCAAAACGATGTTCTGATGTTGGTTTACACAAAAAGAAATCATGCTTCCAGTTTTCACTGTTGTGAAGAGAAGCTTACAAATATAAAGAAAGTGTAAACGGATGTAGTGCTGTTCGTGCATCTGAGGCAGCCTCATACGATAGCTCTGTAGGGAGTGAACTTCCTTTTTTACCTCAATGAGGTTGTTAGCTCTGAAAACTAGAGATAATAGTTCAACCTTAACGCTTAGTGAAGGAAGTTTTTTAGAGGGATCATAATGTATATACATAATTTTTATGTAACAATTATTTTTCTACCTCTAGGCAGTAAACAACTTCAAAAATGAAACTGGCTACACAAAAAGGCTCCGTAAGCAGACACAACCATCAAGACAGCCAGTTCAGCGAAACCTACAACCTGCAGTAAGGCCTTCAGTTTCTAGACAACAGGATCCTCTAATGATTCCAATCACTTCTTCACCTTCTCTAACATCGTCATTGACTCCTAGTCAATCATCTGTGACGACTACTTTGCCAGTAAATCAGTCTTCTGCCACTGCACCTGCTGCTGATATCTCTGCAACAATGTCCATATCTCTTCACTCTGAAAAACCAGAAGGACCTTTTCAGTAAGTAAATTTGTAGTTTAACGCAATTGAAAAAGAAATAAAAATGTTAATGCTGGTTTTCCACTTCCATTTACTTCTAATGCTTTCTCTTGTTTGGTAGCTGTTTATATGTGCTTTAGTAATAGCTGACAAACAAACCTCTCCTTTCCAGCTCCAAGTACAGTCTTGGAGGTTCTCATTTATCATATTGTCTTTCACTTTCCCTGCTGTAACTTAACAGGTCATTCACCCTGTATTCTGACAGGGTGGAATTCACAAACTTAATTTTCCCCCTCCACTCCTCCTTGAAATCAGTGATGTGTTCTTTGACACGTTATATATATCCAGCATATGAACACTTCATGACCTTGTGAGACCTTATGCTTTTAGTAGTGACTCCATGAGGTACTGGGAGAATGGTACTCAAGCATTTGTTTCTATAGACTTTTCTTATTTATTTGAGGTATTTGAGGCACACCAAGTCTTATTTCATTCGTGTGTATCTGCTTCTTTGTAGAAGAATTAGTTATATTAGTTTGCTCCTTTGGAGATGCTCACCATTCTTTTAAATAAAGGCTCAGTTTTGTGATATGTTGGTGACATGCATCACTCAAGAGCAGCCAGTTCCCCAGAAGCACTTATCTTGGTGACTATTTGGTCACTGCTAAAGCTCTCCCAGTGTAGGATTACTTTCTTATAGGAACTCTTCTCCCAGTGTCTTTTCTGGGGGAAGGCTCTCTAAATTTAGCAGAGAACAGCGGCTGCTAAAGTTACCCTTTTGCTACTTGATACATCAGTCTCTTCCAATTGGAAAGCATTCTTGATTACTATTAGGTTTGCCTTTCTTACTACTGAGGAGACACGGTGCATTCTCTTAAACTACAAAAATGCATCTATGGGTAAAACTTACTATTTACATTCATATCGCTCCTTCTGCTCAAGTTCTATCATCTACATCATACAGGGTTTGACCTAGCGGCAATGAAATACATAAATCAAAGCAACAGTGACATATGTAGGTTTGAGGTGTAGTGACTCAGAGAGCATTAATTAGAAGCTATGTAAATTTAACTCTTCACACTGTAAATTTAAGGTCCAAAACAACTTCCCATGAAATTACATTAAAGTCTACTTTAAAAAAATAAACTGTAGTTGAAGGCACACATCTCTAGTTCTGTGGTTTGAACCTAGAAGACAGTACCTCTGTCAAACAAAGTGTCAGCCTACCTGTTAGAGAGACAGTGCGGGTGAGGTAATATCTTTTACAAGGCCAACTTCTGTTGGTGAGAGAGACGAGCTTTCAAGCCTACACACAGCTGCTCTTCAGGTCTGAGTATCATAGCAAAATACAAGGATACAATACAATACAAATACAGGAAAGCATACCTATATCATTAAACACCTGAGGGCCATATTTCAAAATAATCTCATCCCAGCCACTAAATTTCTATTTGAAAGTATGTATGTACTAAATTTTACACACCCTAGAATTGAGATTTGTATGTAAAAGTCTAAACGTACACATTCTAAAACTTGCATGTGAAAATATGGAGGCTACTCTGGAAAACTTGTGTTCCCTTCTGGCCCTCTCCTTCAGTAAACTCGTACTTTACCTTTTTTACAGTCCTAAATCTGTTTTTATGCAACGTGTTCGTCTTTGCAATAATTAAAAATAGTGCAGCTTTTTCTTATATACCTCAGTCCTTTTTCTTTCAATAACTTAAAACAACATATTTGAATGTCACAAATCTCGTGTCCTTTGGTTTTTTTTCCCCCAGTGATGCTGATAGTGTTATACCTCCTGCAGCTATTGTGACAGCCTCCGAACATTCTAAAACTTCTTCCTCTCTATCGATTAGCACTGTGATGGAAGAGAAGGTAAATTTTACTTGAGCATATATAATGAGTTTTATGTTTTGAGAAAGAGTCTCTTCTGACTTTTCCCTCTTGATCCCTAAGGGCTACCAGGTTCCTGTACTAAGACAGCCAGCATTACAAGGCCAGCTGACTTCACAAGGACAGTCAATACCCACTACTGGTGAGTAACCACAACTTTAGCCCTGTTCTTATAGAAATATTTCTTCAGTTTATCTGAACAGAATTTTTTTTTTCCTCAAATAGGTCAGCCAATAAGAACCAATACGGTTCGCTCTGCAGGCAATAGGCCAGGCTGGGAACCGTAAGTATATTTGCAAAAAATATTTCACTTCGTAGTGTTTTTAAGCAGCTTGCTAATTTGTTAAATTTAACTGTGATTTGGTTATTGAACATATTTAACTGTAAACCACCTGTTACCTAAGTATATGTAGACAGGTGTGGTAAATCTAAGCCAAATGGTAATCACCGTTTTTATATGCTTTTATCTGAATTTGTTTTAACAAATTGGGACTGTAGATTCCCTTAGGATTACCTACAGGGAAATTTGACTGTAATCTACAAGATATTGCAAAAAAATAAATCCACTTTCAAAGAATAAATCATTAAAAAGATTTTAAAATCTCAAATATAATTTTAAAAAATCAGGTGGAAAACTTCCCTCTTGATAGTTTGCAGAATAGGGCTGAAGGAATTGGCTTTGTTATTTGAAGCCACTGGAAATCAGTTTCAAAGTTGTAAGTTCTGTTTATTAAAGAATTTGGTTGCTATTGTTTAAGATGACTAAATTATGCAAATAAAAAAAACACATAACATTTACCTTACAGCAATTGTGGGTGCTCTGACTTAGTGCTTTCAAATGGTGAAGCTGATCCCTTTCAATCCTATGTCAACATCCAGCTGATCCTTCTTTCTGGGATGTATATTCATTGATTTGATTATTGTTGTGCTGTAAGCATACATAGCACTTTACAAAACACTTCAAAAAAAAAAAAAAAAAAAAGTCCATACCACAAATATATTAAACTCTCAGAATCAATAAACAGGACAGCAGTTCAGGCACAAGAAAGTGCAGATGCATCAATGTGAGATCAACAACATAGGAAGACTCTAAGAAAGAAGTTTAAAGAAGTTCAAGAGAAGATTAGTTAACATTTGTACAGTGCCTTGAAGATGAGAAGTGCTCAAAGTGCAAAGTATTAAATGTATCAAAGATTGGCAGAGGAGCGGTGGGCATTTGGTACACGCAAAGTGGGAGACTTGTAAGCATAGGGAGCATCTGTCCAAAATTGAGAGTGAGGAAAGAAGATTGAGGGAGCAGTTGGGGGTGAGGATATGGATGGGAGAGTCAGGAGCAAGAGGAGTATAGAATGAAATGAGCAGACATATAAGCAGGGTGGAGTTTAAGAGACTTAAATTGAGGACAAGGACAGGAAATGCCCTCAGATGGACACAAGCTTCCTTCACTTTCCTCTTTTAAAATAAGGGCAGAGTGTAACAAACAGTGACACGTGTTTTTGGGTTTCTTTAGAAGTTCAAATCGAGGACGCCCGCATAGTGAACGTACACAAAGGACTCAGGCCCCAACATTACCAGCATCAACACCTGTCTTTGTGACTGTGCCTCCACCTCCCCTGTTTCCTCCACCTCCCCATGCACTTCCTCTTCCACCGGGGGTACCTCCACCACAGTTTCCTCCTCAGTTTCCACCTGGTCAGCCTCCACCTGCTGGGTACAATGTCCCCCCACCGGGATACCCCCCAGCTCCTGCAAACATATCAACACCTTGGGTACCAACAGCAGTACCAACGGCTCATTCAAATACCATCCCAACGACACAAGCACCTCCTTTATCTAGGGAGGAATTTTACAGAGAGCAGCGGAGACTTAAAGAGGAGTAAGTATTTGGCTCTGAATGAAGTTGCATTGTTTTTCATTATTCTATTTCAATAGCATATTGGACAGCAATTACACTAAAGTGCATCTGCTATAAGCAAAAGTGACATATAAAGCAAATTTTCCAATGTGCTTTGCCTTACAAGATAGTAAACCTATAAAACTAAAACAAGACAACTGTAATTCTAAAGTTTGCCATGAAATTCATATAGGAAATTTTTTCATAAAAATAGGGTGTTCATTTTTTTTATTTGCATGCAATGTAAATGTTATTAATATTAAATTTGTTTCTTGATGTCTTTTTTGTGTGTGTATATGTTCAAACTATCATAATTTTTATTTTAACAGAGAAAAGAAAAAGTCCAAACTCGATGAGTTTACAAATGATTTTGCTAAAGAACTGATGGAATACAAGAAGATACAAAAGGAACGTAGACGCTCATTTTCCAGGTAATTGTTTTACATGTCTGCAATGCAGAGCCAACTAATCTAGCAGAATTAAAAAGAGTTCCACTCCACCCCTCTTTCTTCAGAGGGATTAGCAATATGATACAAGGTTTCATGGTTAGATCACGGGCAACATTTGGTCCTGATTGTAATTGACTGGAAATTGTTATAATCTTGCAGCAGTTTGACCCATCTGGAATTATGACTTAGTCCGGTTTGGGTGAGGGAGATCTCTATTCCTGCGGTGACATCCTTGTAGATTATGGCCTGGTTTACATTGGGGGGGGGTCAATCTAAGTTAAGCAACTTCAGCTGCGTAAATAACATAGCTGTAGCTGAAGTCAATGTACTTAGATCACACTGCGGTGAGTCGACTGCTTGCGCTCCCCCCCCCCCCCGTCGTCTCCACCTGCGCCTCAAGCGCCAGGGGAGTACAGGAGTCAACAGGAGAGCGCTCGGGGGTCGATTTATCGCGTATAACTAGATGCGATAAATCAACCCCCGCAGGATCGATTGCTGCCCACCAGTGCAGCGGGTAGTATAGACATACCCTATCTCATCACAGGCTAAAAACTGAGTAAATGTGCTTACTGTATTCCCTACGTGATTCTGTAGGTGTTTCTTAGCAATGTGTGAAAAGACTCCACACTTCTGTGTGTCCTCTAATCTATGGATACTTTGGAAGAATTTAACTTCCAGGACTGCATATCTGGTGCCTTTCACTAGCATTAAGTTCACTTTACTTCATTCAGCTTTTCTCAGGAATGAAAAAAAGTGCACTTGCTGTTGTATTTAATTTTTTGAAAACATTTATGTTAAATTACGGTTGAAGGGCTACTTCATGGGGAACTGATGAAAGTGTAGTGGCATGTTACATTAGGCATCTTTTTTAAAAGTTTCTACCAGGAAAATATCTTCAGCGTCCTGAAAGTCCTTAAAAGCTTCCCACCATAATAGTACAGATCTGTTCTGCAACGTTGGTCTGAAAAATTCTTCAGTAATAACACCATACAAATCACAGTATTGGTAGTAACACTGAATCATTTGTAGTATTACCAAAAGTTACAAGTTGAAAGCTAAAAGCTTTTAAATGTGATTTTACTTCAAACAAGGTCACTGTTCTTAGGCTTTACCAATGTATTGCACTTTTCTCCAGTGAGGAGTCCTAACCAGAAGTATTACTTAAATAATATCATACGTCATGTTGCAGTACAGAATATTATGCACATTGTGCAAATTACCAAATAAGCAGTAAAGTTAAATTGTGACTGAACTGGCATTTTGTCAAGATTTAGCTTTGTCTTCAAGTTAATTCATGGTCTTCTAATGCTTGGTTCTGCACTTTAGCCATTAAGACTTGCCCTTTTAGCATCCTGTTGCAACATAAATGATCTGTATGGCAGACTGATTTGCCAAGTAATGAAATATTTGTCTGTGCTTACACATACCAGTAGAGGCCACTATACACCACCTTAAATCAATTAACAAACATGGTAGTTAATATGATGGAAATGAGTGATGGGGCTAGACACTGGGCTTGTAGTCTTCCTGCACCAATTGTTATGCTAGCTGAATCAAAAGAGCAACTTTTGCATGTCATGCAGAGAGACACTCTTACACAACAGATTTACTCGTAAGAAGTTTGCAGTGGCATTATGACTGTGTTAACTGCCTACAGTGGTTTTGGTAACAAAATATAGAAAAGGGAAAAATATTTTTTGGGAGGATGGGTTTGTTTGGTTTTTTTAAAGCAGAGTGAAGGGATTATTTTACATTAAAAGTGTTTTGTTGTTGGTTTTTTGTTTTTAAGGTCCAAGTCACCATATAGTGCTTCATCTTACTCTAGAAGTTCATATACGTACTCCAAGTCAAGATCAGGTTCATCCCGCTCTCGTTCCTACTCTCGATCTTTTAGTCGCTCACACTCTCGTTCATACTCACGATCACCTCCATACCCAAGAAGAGGCAGGGGGAAGAGTCGTAACTATCGTTCTAGGTCAAGGTCCCATGGATATCATCGTTCGAGATCAAGGTCACCCGCATATAGAAGATACCATTCACGATCAAGATCTCCAGCTTTTAGAGGCCAATCCCCCACTAAGCGGACTATACCTCAAGGAGAGGGAGAAAGAGAATATATTAACCGGTATAGAGAAGTTCCACCATATGACATGAAAGCATACTATGGCAGATCTGTTGATTTTAGAGATCCATTTGAAAAGGAAAGATACAGAGAATGGGAAAGGAACTATCGAGAGTGGTATGAAAAGTTTTACAAGGGCTACGCTGCTGGAGCTCAGCCTAGACCTCCAGTGAATAGAGAGAACTTTTCTCCAGACCGATTTGGTCCACCAGGATCCAGGCGAGAGAATTCCCCATATGCTCGGGGTCGTAGAGAGGATTTTGCTAGTGGACAAAGCCATAGAAGTCGCAATATAGGAAGCAATTATCCAGAAAAGCCTTCAGGCCGAGAAGGCCACAACATTAAAGATCCTACAAAATCGAAGGAAAAGGAAGCCGAAAATCCATCAGGTGATGGCAAAGGAAATAAACATAAAAAGCATAGAAAGAGAAGGAAAGGGGAAGAGAGTGAAGGCTTTCCCAATGCTGAGTTGTTGGAAGGCTCGCGAAAGCCCAGAGAGCCTGGTGGGGGGGAAGAAATTAAAACTGACTCCCTGTTCATGCTCCCAAGTAGGGATGATGCTACACCTGTCAGAGATGAGCCTATGGAAGCAGATTCCATTGCTTTTAAACCAGTATCTGAAAAGGAGAAAAAAGAGAAAGATAAACCTAAAGTAAAAGTTGACAAGACAAAACGGAAAACAGAAGGAGCTGCCACTACCAAGAAAGACAGTTTAGTAAAACCCTCTAAAGCACCCCAAGAAAAAGCAGAGGCTGATCGTGAAAAGTCTCCTCGAACTGAGCCTCCTGTGAAAAAAGCCAAGGAGGAGTTGCCAAAGACCGACAGTACTAAATCGACGTCCTCTCAAAAGGATGAGAAGGCACTTGGCACACCACGGAAAGTTAACCCAAAAGTGACAAAAGAGCATCCAGAAACCAGACCAGCCAAGGACGAAAAAGCAAAGAAAGAGCATCCAAAAGAATCCAAGCCAGAAAAGCCATCGAGCAAGGAAGAGAAGTCAAAAAAACCGATGGAAAAAAGCAAACCTACTGATACAAAACCTGAAAAAAGAAAAAGAAAGGCAGAGGAAAAGGTAGAAAAGGAACATGAAACCACTTCATTAAAAACCTCTAAAGCAGAAGTTGCTGAAGTGAAACCATCACCAAAGGGAAAAACTGAGCCTGATAGTGAAAAGGCAGAGAGATCTCCTGAAAAGGACAAAGCTGCTTGTCTGATTGCCCCAGCAAAAAAGATTAAACTAAACCGAGAAACAGGCAAAAAGATTGTAAGTGGGGAAAATGTACCTCCTACAAAAGAACCTGCCGAGAAACCCGAGCCACCCAGCAGCAAAGGTAAACAAGAAAAAGTGAAAGGAAAAATGAGAAGAAAAGTAACAGCGGCTGATGGATCCAGTTCAACTCTTGTAGATTACACCAGGTACCTTCTGATTTCCTCTTTACTCGTTTTGTCTCTTCTACTCTCCATAAAATAAAATCTTTGAGTTGTCTAATGACAGGAACAACTAAATTGATAGTAAAATGAACATATGAACCACAATCAAGCAATGGTAGTGTTATACTACAGGTTGAACCTCTCTAATCCGGCACTCCCTGGTCCGGTAACATCAGTGGTCCGGCATAAGCATCGACTCCATAGGTACTCCTGGGCTGGAGCACCCATGGGGAAAAATTAGTGGGTGCGGAGCATCCACTGGTGCCAAGCTTCCCCCGCCGCCCGCACCTCTCGCGCGCTGGTGGCCCCACGCTTATCAACTACTCCTCCTCCCTCCCAGCGCTTCTGGAGCGCCACAAACAGCTGATTTGCACCATTCAAGCTCCGGGAGGGAGCGGGAGGACTTGGGGCCGGCATCAGCCCCCCTGGGTGGGAGGCCACAGTGGGTGCAAAGCCTGGGGGTGCTGCAGCACCCCCCGCACCTCTACTTCCCGTGCCTGTGGAGACCTGCTGGCACTCTGCATTGACCTCCCGTAGTTCGGCAAATTCTCTGGTTCGGCACCGGTCAAGTCCTAAGGGTGCCACACTAGAGAGGTTCAACCTGTACAAACAATTGTAGTGTATGGGCTTGTCTATAAAAACATTTAGTTCACAGCAAGCTGGGGTCTGACCCTGCTGAGGCACATTAACAGTTTAATGCACTTTGATCTAGTCCTCTTTGAAATGGAACTAGATCAAAGCACATTAACGAACCGTTAATGCACATCAGCAGGGTCCACATGGACAATTAGGGCTTGTCTACACATAAACTGCTACAGTGGTGCACAGCTGCAGTGCTTCAGTGAAGATGTTACCTTCACTGATGGGAAGGGTTCTCCCTTCGTGGTAAGTACTCCGCCTCCCCAAGAGGCAGTGGCTAGGTCGACACGAGAATTTTCCCATTCACCTAGCACTGTTCTACACCCGGGGTTAGGTCAGTTTAATTGCATTGCTCAGGGGGGTGGATTTTCACACCACTGAGCAATGTAGTTATGCCGACCTAATTTCCTCGTGTAGACCAGGCCTTAGTCTGTCGCAGGCTAGTGGGGGGTAGATTCATACCCCAGATTGCTGTGAACTAATTGTTCCTGTAGACAAGCCCTTAAACTACAATCTAATCTACTAAAAATCAAACTCGTGTAAAACAAACAGATTCTTTGAGCTAAATCCTCGAATTCAGCCAAGTTCCACTCCATGCAGGACCCAGTCTGGGGGTGCAGAGGTACACCACCTGATGCTGCGGCTGCTTCCTGTCTATCACCCACTCATGTATAGTGTTGCCCAACTGGCTGTGTGTACTATGCCTCATTTATTGTGTGACATGTTACTGCCCTTTTTTCCATTAGGTGTGGCTACTGCTAAAAGCAAGATAATAGACTCATGTAGAATGGGATTTTTTGGATTACTGTAACAGGCATTTTAAAAATAAATGCTGTCTAGAAAAGAACTGTAACACAAAGGGGCCATGGGTCCGCTGGACAGATGAAAATTAGTCTCATTGGTTGCTGACCTGCCAGTTGAAGAGGTGAAGGAACTACCTTGTTTGTCTAGTACTGGTGGAACTAGGACACCCAGGAATTCTCAGACAAGAGATTCCCCAATCTGATAATCTAGTGCATAAACTAATTAAATGCATAATAGGGAGATGCTATATTAAATTATGGCTCATAATTCTTACCCTGTGGGATCATCCTCTCTTGCCCACTTTTATAATATGAATTTTTTTGAAAGGAATATTGAAGATTTAGAGTTTCAATTGTGAAATTAAACAAAAAACATTTTATTTTTGTTAATCAAAGTGATGTACAGATAATCTGCTGTAACTGGGTTTTAGATCTTTATTAATGTATATATTTTACTTTCTCCTCCTCCTCTCCCCCCGCCCCAACCTTAGCACTAGCTCTACTGGAGGCAGCCCTGTTAGGAAGTCTGAAGAAAAGCCAGATGCAAAACGAACGGTCATTAAGACCATGGAAGAATATAATAATGATATAACAGCCCCCGCTGAAGATGTCATTATTATGATTCAGGTTCCTCAGTCAAAGTGGGATAAAGATGACTTTGAGTCTGAAGAGGAAGACGTTAAATCTACGCAAGCACCTTCAAATGTAGGAAAACCTGCTAGTGTTGTAAAAAATGTCAGTGCTAAGCCCACAAACCCTGTGAAACACAATGAAAAAGAAAATGAGCCTTTGGAAAAAACACAGAAAACTGCAAAAGAAGCAAATTATGAAAGCTCCCAGCATGAAGCAAAAAGTTCGAAAAATTCTGTGTCAAATGAAAAAGGGAAAACCAAAGACCGGGATCATTCTGTGTCAGACCAGGACACTTCTGAGAGAAGGAAGAGCAGTGTTCAACCAGAAAAAGGCCACTCAGAACGTGGGACTGAACAAGGAAACCTAAAAAACCTTTCTCAATCTTCCAAAGACAGCAGATCCTCAGATAAACATGATACTGGGCGTGGATCTTCTGCTAGAGATTTTACTCCTAACAGGGACAAAAAATCTGACTATGATAGCAGCAGGGATCATTCTAGTTTCAAGCGTAGAGATGAAAAGAATGAGTTAACAAGGAGAAAAGACTCCCCTTCTCGAAATAGAGAGTCTGCATCAGGCCAGAAGAGTAAACCAAGAGATGAACGTACAGAATTGTCCAAAAAGGGAACTGTAGAGTCCAAAAGGAGCAGCTATAGCCCTCAGAGGGACAGAAGACAGTATGATCACAAAACAGCGTATGATTCCAAACGTTCATCTGATGAACACAAATCTCTAGATAGAAGTTCAGGTAAAGAGAGAGAGAAACACATATCAGAAACAAAGAGCAATAAAGACAGAGACACAAGTGGCAATAAATCATCTTACAAACACGGATCACCGGATGCAAAAACTGAGAGAGAACACGCTACTGGGCAAAGTGACAAGAGCACCATCAAACCTAAGCCTCAGTTAAGCCACTCCTCTCGACTCTCTTCTGACTTAACTAGAGAAACTGATGAGGCTGCATTTGTACCAGACTACAATGAAAGTGACAGTGAGAGTAATGTGTCGACAAAAGATGAAGACTCTATAGGAAGAAATACTAGAGAACTGAAAGAAAAGGCAGTGGATAAATCTAAAGAGACTGCAGTTAAAGCAACGCTTGGCCAACCTGGCGTAAGTAGAAATCAGAGTCAAAGTAGTCCCAGTGTTAGCCGCAGTCGTAGTCAAAGCCCTTCTGAAAGTCAGACTCGAAGCCACAGCAGCAGCGCAAGCTCAGCAGAGAGTCAGGACAGCAAGAAAAAGAAAAAGAAAAAAGACAAAAAGAAACATAAGAAGCATAAAAAACACAAGAAACATAAGAAACACACTGGAAATGAATCTGAATTGGAGAAAAGCCAAAAACACAAACACAAGAAGAAAAAATCCAAGAAGAGCAAAGATAAAGAAAAGGAGAAAGAGAAAGATGACCAAAAAGTGAAATCTGTCGCTGTATAAAATGACAGATAAGAGAAATTGACTTAATTATTAAGTCATCTGTATTAAATTTTGTTATAATGTAAACAAATTCAAGCTTTGTAAATAATGACATGAAAGACCCTGTGCTGCACTTAAAATATTGCTGCTTGATTATTTGATTTTTACATCAGAGCTTTATAAAGTGAACATTTTGTACAGAATTGTGAGTTGTGACCATGTAACACGAAAGGTTTTGCTGAGGCATCTTATTTTGAACCACCGTTAATTAGTTTGGGTGGAGTTTACTGTACTGTGAAAATTTTCACATTTGAATTTTTTTTAATTGCCTGGCAGAAAAAGCTGATATCAGTTCTGAAATATCAGCAGAATGATTTGCAGAATACATTACAGCCCTGTTATGTCCCTTTTTGATTACAATAAAAAGTTTTCAGTAAACTTTATTCAATGTGATGGAATTTGCAATAGTAGCTGAACGTAAACAGGGTATGGGTAAGAACAGCGGCAAACAAAAATGACAAATGAAAGCTTTTAGGCAGCCGAAATGTACTGAACGTAATAGAACAGTTTTAACCGTTTAAAAAAAACAGTAGAACTTGAGGAAAGTTTTGAGCTGCACTAATAAAGGGGGTTGGTGCAAAAAAAGAGCTTTTTTTATGTGCCAGGTTATGCCAACTAGATGTTTTTATATTTAAAAAGGTATATTACCTGAATCAATAGCCACTCTACGTAGCCGGTACTGACTTTTAAAAATGTTGTATATATAAAGCTGTCACGTGTCAACATTGTTCCAATTTATGTTAAAGAACCATTGCCACACTCTGGCAGATGTTTACAAATGTATTTTAGGAAACATGTCCTATATTCTGTATTTCCTTTTGTATCATTGCTGATCACCAAGATATTTGTGTCTTTAAAATAGAAGCTCTTGCTTTATAACGGGCTGTTTTCTACTGTGATGACAGTTCCTTTTTATATAAACATTTTGAGTGATGAGAGGAAATACAGAAAAAGTGTAAAAGTAATGATTTTGATCATTTAAAGAAGACCTACAGTGTCACTTTTTTATTAACGTAACAGTGTTCAACAGTGGGGAAGTTAACATGGCGAGAAGTATTTTTCACTGTGAATTAAGAGCCAAATCCTGATACTAGTTGAAGCTGATGGCAAAACCCCCTTGACTTCAGTGGCTCTGGGATTTGACCTAAACTGAGTTCTGTTTGGAACTATTTAAATTAAAAGCGGCATTTCAGGGCTTCCTGCCTGTGGAGACTATTTTCTTCAAAAGTGGCGTTGTTTGTGGTGGCAGCAGTTTGACCAGTCAGGAGAGAAGGTAAACTCATTCCAGCCTGTTTACGGGGCGTGGCCTTCATTCAGTAAGCATGGGGTTAAAGATGAGCATTCAGGTGCTTGTGCTAGCTAAAACAGTAATAAATCGGGATGAATTTTGGATTCCATTTCCCAGCAGCAAATTTCCCATTTTTATGGTAAGGCATTTTTCTTATGGTGGACTTAAGGCATCTTCTGCTGTACAAAGGAGTAGCAGATTTTAGGGATAAGCCAGCAAATTTTTGCTTTGAAGAACCAAAACAATTAGGCAAATGTATAGGAAGTAGAGTTGTTGCATGCACATCTTTCTAAATGTTCCCACATTCCAATCTTGTGCAGCCATTTCATAGCTAAGTAAACAGCAAAATGGGCTGGTATTCGAATGCATCTGTAAAAGTGTGACCCCTTCTATTCTCTGTATTCCTGTATCTCTTACTCATTAGAACGATGCCTCTGAAAATGGAAAGGGATCCCCCTGTTCGGACCTGATGAATACAGCAACCTCCTTCAGGCTTCAGTTAAATTCTTAAAACTCCAGTTAGAAGAAAATGTTAACATGCTCTTTATTGTCTAGGCTCAAAATAAGACCTCTGTTTAGAAATCAGGTTTTGGAAGTTGATTAGCACCGTGTGCCTTCACAAAAAAAGACAAGAAGCTGTAGTTCTTCATAACCCATTGTTAAAAAAACTGTCAAAGCCGCTGTTTTTAGAAGTTCAGTTTATATATCCTTTGCATCAGAGCTGTAAAACCTGTGTTAGGGTTTTTTAGGAGATTGTTCACTGTGTCTCTCCAGTGAATTTTGAGGTAATATGTGCAGAATCTTCCTTTCCAAATTTCTTGGGATGGAAAAGACTGAAATACAGCTGTTGTGTTCAACCTTGAATGTAAGAGGATGAGGTACCATTGTCACTTTTGATCAACCTCTTATATCCAACAAATTTCTGAAGGAAATGTGCTTTAGTATTAATGTATTAAGTTTTCATGCAATCCATAGTGTGCTATGAAGGGAGTAGCTCCAAACATGTTTTTAAGACTTGTGGGGTCAAATTAATCTCTGGTGCAACTCCAATGACTTCAGTGTAGTGAAACTGAGATGTCCTTAACTGAGAATGTAAAGAGAACTGGATGCACACAGCAAAAGATGCTTTTCTAACATCTAAACCAGCTTTTCAAATTTTGACAAAATGGCCAAGTCCCTTTGATATAAATTGCTTCCACAGAATGACCCATGAGAGTTTCTGGCTTCCAACCTTGGGAAAATCCACTAGTGTTCCATCTTGTCTAGGGTTTCGTTTATTGATGAAGGGTCTCTCCCCTTGATTCAGTCTTTAATCAGCCATCAGAATGCATTTGCAATACAGAAGGAATAAGATATTTGATGCTGTGATTTGAGCTGAACATGGAATGGCCTGTCAGAATGAAATCTGCTACTTTAAGGTAAAGAGCAGGAATTGGAGATGTGGAAATGGCTCTCGTGAACTGCAGAGGACCTAACTGCCTTTGCGATCTATTCAGCACAATTAAATATTGAAAGTGGCCTTGCAATCAATGATCACTTCAGTTTTACAGGCTGATAAATGTTTGGCAACTAAGGCTCCACCCACCCACACACACCTGTTTTTACTGGAGTTCCGGAGATTGTAAGTGCTCAGCCATTACTAGAAGGCATGGAGGTGAGGCTTGTCTCTACTGAACAGCTCTCTCCCAAAAGCATGTTAGATGTTAACAAAAACAAACCGAAATAAGAGCTTTGACCAGTGTGATTAAAACTAATTCTTTCTAAAAGCAGACTTCACTAGTTCTGCCATAAACTTACTAGATCTGCATTAGCCATTGGTAGTTCTGTGGAGAAACAAGACAATCTGAATGTTTAATGTAAAAACAACCCTCCCTCCCCTCCGACACATACACACACCCTATGGAGGGGGCAACAACAACAACAAAATCTGAATACACCTGTCAGCCCCACTAGGTCTGCCTTGTACACAATGTATTGTTGTTGCCACTGCCTTAGCCAAGGCCAATCAGGTGATTGCATTTCATGCAACTGCTGGAAGAACTGGCATTGGGCTAGTGACAAGACAACCACTGGCTCTAGAAACTGCAGTCACATTGTTGCATCACTTCAAGTAGAGAGAAACCACAAAACATTGTCATCTGCCCAGTGAGATTTATATTGATCCTGAAACTAGGAATTTATAAGTTTGAAGATTATTACCCTGCCTCTGCAGCAAAAATAAATATTCATTGCAAAATGTACTGCCTATTATGCCTCTGGATAAAGGTTTTATAAACTTTTTGTAGATCTAGAGAAACATGCCCTGGCCTTTAACAACTACACTGGTTTCCCAAGTCCTACTTGTCAGTGAAATGTGTACCTGTTTTAGTTTCTCTTCTGAGAACATGGTACCAGTCATCAGTGCAGTAGGTTGACGGCTGCTTCTCACCCACACTTTCCATCCCCCTCCCCCAAATACTCATGCACAGGTGTTTTTAAAATAAGCCATTAAAATGTATATTGTGGTATTACCCAGAGACTCCAGTTAAGGCTGGGGCCCTGGTAGAGTTGGGAACTGCAAGAACGGCCAATCCTGTAAGAGCGGAGCTCCCAAACAAGTCTGGTTTATTGTGCTGTCTCATCTTGGTACTAAATTGTGCTAGAAGAAGTTAAACACACATGGATTGCTAGTTTTAGTTGATTGCTTTTGTAACTTATGAAAAGGTGCCTCCACTCTAAGGTGTGTTTGTACATTTTTATAATTGTAAATAAATTTAAATACTTTCCTAATACTGGTTTCCATGTAAACACTTGTTGTAGTTGGCACAAGGATGTTTAATGGCCAATAACAGATGGCCCTTGAGGCGCACTCTCTTTTCAGATCTAGTCTGTGCTATGAAAAGAAAATGAAAGCCCTTGTATTAGATAATGCTTCCATGTAATGCCTCTGCTCCCATCTCTAATGTTTGGTAAGCTCTGCCTAGGAACTGTCTGCATCTTGTTTTGGACAGCACTGAGCACCCTGAGTGCTTAACAAATGAAATAGTTGAGAGATGTAAAGATGGTATAAGTGCAAGATCATACCACTTATTCTAAAGCACTGGAATGTTCTGAAATTGGTATATGAAACTCAGACCTGGGAAAGCATTTAAACCCCTCCTTCCCCATTAATGGCTGCTTGGTGTTCGATATGTACCTTAATGTGCTGGAGCAAGAATCAAAAACTCCAAAACTGCTTCTGTCTCCTCTCAGACCCTCAGCTCCATGCCAGCCTTAAAGGAAAATGGAGATTGGTAGCAGGAGAGGGGGAATTTCAAGCAAAGGTTTGAGTCCCACGTTATAAAGCCTGAAATTTACACTGGGGAAGTCATCTGGCTAAATAGGAATTTGATGTACTACATGGTCTTTCTTAGTTACCACAATGGCCTTCTTGTAATTACAGGCATTGTGGTATAATTTTTATGGTAACTTTTGTTTTCTTCCATCTCCTATAATGTTCCACACCCTTAAACAGCGCAGGCAGTGCAACTGATTCCACTCCACATGGTCTTCGATCAAGTGATGGTTGTTGGGGGTGGAGAGAGATTGCTGTTAATTTCTACCTGTACTCTGAAGGGCTATAAAGCTACAATGTTTCTCATTGAATTATTTAGGCTTCTCCCTGCAGTTGAACACAAGCTAGGAAGTACAATGTTTGAGGAAGTCAGTTGGGTAGCAGAGACGAGATGGTCTTGGTAAAAGCCATTCAAAGGTTAGGGTCTGTACTGGAGGGGGAGCATGAAGCTTTGCTGTGACTGTCATCGCTGTATACTGAATAACGGGAAGAAATCTAGTGTAAGGTACTGTAGCCTTTGTGAGCTTTATCCAGCCCTGCAACATGTGGGCCCCGTATGAACATAGTCTTCAGCCTCTACAGCTGCACACTCATTGGTTAGAATCTGACTTAACCAGATGTTGGCTTCCTTCAGGAGACTTATGAGAAACATTTCAAGTAGGAATAATTCCACTTGAACCTACTGTTAAATTCTCTGCTTCTCTCTCTCCAGTACTAACCCACCTCCCCGTGAAAAATAAGGTCTGTGTTAAGCTCCTATTTACTACTCACCATGTGAGGTCCCAGCCCTCCGTGTGTCACCCAGTGCCTGGATTGGGCTTAGTGTGACCAAGTGATGCTGTGGCAGCAAATGGAACTAGATGAGTATGTTTGTGATTAAAAACAAGAAGCTAGGTCGGGTCAGCCCATGCTTTGTGCGTGTGTTTTAAAAAAAAACAAAAAAAGAAGTGGCAAAGCCCTTGTCCTAGGGCACTATGCTGCACTACAGTCCGTTGGTGCATTTCTCTGGTGCACCGGAACTGCAGCCATTAGACAGAGACTCATAGATGGTATCTGACTGGCACCAAGGCTTAAGCCTCAGCTGTCCAGCCCTCGGCTGGCTTGCCCGTCTCTGCAGCCATTCCCCTTGGGCGTGGCTGTGCCGGGTTGTGTACAACGTTGCTACGTGACGCCAAAGGCGTGTGATGATTCTTTGTACAGAGCTGAGGGGCACGTGCTCGCCTTTTGCTGGGTTAAGATGACGTGGTCCCTGCCCTGAGGAGCTTGCACTCCATCTTAGAGTCAAAAAGCAACTGAGGAGCACAGGTGGGGAGGAGCTCACAGGGACTGGGGCAATCTGCACAGGGAGCTTTGTGCAGCTCCCTTCAGGGATCGCAGAGGTGGGGAAACAGGGAACTTTTAAGGAGCCTTTTCAGCAATAATTTCCTAATGATTCTTGTAAATCAAGTAGCTGCAAGGCCAGGCGCTGTGTGGCCGCTTGGGGCTTGGTGTCCATCCAGCACAGCTGGTGCAGAAGGGAGTGGAAGCCTGAGTGGGGAAAGTGGGTGCTGGTGTCTCTCCCCCAGAACTGATGAGAGATGTCAGGGCCCTGGATGCCGGGGGAGGCGGATGTCCTAGGGAATCCTATTTTGCAGCTCTGCTCCGTGCAACAGGCTACAGAGGGGGCCAGATCTGCAGCACAGCCCTGCACCACTTGGGGGGTGCTGGGGTGTGACTGCAACAGCTGCCTACAAGCGGTGTTTGCAGTGAGGACGTCGGAGCCCAGGTGAGCTTCCCCAGGGCAGAGCGAGTGGGGAAGAGATGGGAGACTCTGAGGCCCTGCTGGGGAAGGGGTCACCTGGGCCTAGAGTTTGGGGAGGGAACAGCTGGCTCTGAGGTTTGCTGGAGACCCTGGGCAGGTGTAGAAAAGGCCCCAAAGCAAATCCTGAGGCAGCCCTCGCTATGAGGCGGCACAGGGTGAGCCCCGTCTCCCCTCTGCCTAGCACCACCTGGAAGGGACTGCTTCGCCACGTGGCCCAGAGATCGCAGCTTCCACTGAGGCCCTGCGGCACGCTCCGCATGCAGAAAGTGAGGCTGCCTGCTAGCCGGACGCAGCTGATACAAAGCTGGCTGGGTCACTGCTGGCCCTGCACACTCCCACCCCATCGTCCACAGCCCTGGCACCCTGCACCTGGGCAGCCCCAGAACACGGGAGGAGTCTGGTGTGAGAGCAAACTGCTCCCCCAGGATCCTGATTGGAAATAGGTCCTGCCTTCCGAGGGTCAGAAAACGCCCAGAATGCTGACAATGCCCCGAATCCTCGGCCTCTACCCTGCCCCACTCTCCAGCCTTCCCTGCCAGCTCACCGTGTGTCTGCCAGGCATGCAGCTGTGCTGGGCGAGCCAGGAGGAATTGAATGCAAACAAGGGGGTGCCTTTTCCCCTTCTTCTAGGTGCAACCATCAGAGCCTGGATATCGATGGGAGAAATTAGCCCTTGATTGTGCAATAAAGCGAGGCAGGGTTGTGTCAGCCTGGTAATTTAGGTAGGTGGCATAGCTGTACTTGAATTCATCTTGTAAAACCTCTTTGTAAACTGCTGTGAGCTCATGAGAACATAAGAATGGCTCTACTGGGTCAGACCAAAGGTCCATCTAGCCCAGTATCCTGTCTTCTGACAGTAGCCAATGCCAGGTGCCCCAGAGGGAATGAACAGAACAGGGAATCATCAAGTGATCCATCCCCTGTCGCCCATTCCCAGCTTCTGGCAAACAGAGGCTAGGGACACCATCCCTGCCCAGCCTGGCTAATAGCCATTGATGGACCGATCCTCCATGAATGTATCTAGTTCTTTTTTGAACCCTGTTATGGTCTTGGCCTTCACAACATCCTCTGGCAAGGAGTTTCACAGGTTGGCTGTATGTTGTGTGAAAAACCCATTCTGGAGACAACCGCAAGATCATTCTCTGTGCCCAGAAAACCAATATTTCACATAAACTGTGGGTCTCCTGGGAGTTTTGTACTCTTTTCTCTTGGCTGCAGCCTCACTCACTACACAAGCTCGCAGAGTCCCAGTCCATGTGAACTATTAATGGTAAATAAGGCTACGATTTTGTCACGTAGGTCGCGGAAGTCACGGAATCCGAAGACCTCTATGACTTCAGCCCCGGTGGCTGGGAGCTGCAGAGTCCTGCCGCCTCCTTCAGCGGCAGGGAGCTGTGAGGTACCCCTGCTCCCAGCCGCCATGGGCAGCGGGGGTACCCCACAACTCCCAGCCTCTGCAGGGGACACGGGGATCCCTGCAGTTCCCCACCAGCATGGTGGCAGGGAGACCCTGGCAGCTCCCCACTGCTGCTATGGGGTAGGGGGGAACTCTACAGCTCCCAGACAGGGGGACCCCCACAGCTCCTCGCCAGCCACAGCGGGGTAGGGGGACCCCAGCAGCTCCTCTCCACCACCATGTGGGCAGGAGGACCCCCGCAGTCCCCATCTGCCACGGGGTACATGGGGACCCCTGCAGCTCCACGCTGCCGTGGCGGCAGAAGGATTCCCACAGCTCCCCTCCGCTGCTGGGGAGGGGGCGGGGGGACCCTACAGCTCCCCTCTGCTGCTGGACGCAGGGGGACCCTGGTGCTCTGAGTCCCCATGGGGGGGGGCAGAACTCCCAGCCACCCCACAGCTGCCCAGTCCCTTCCCATTTTATCATGGATATTTTTAGTAAAAGTCAGGGACAGGTCATGGGCAATAAAGAAAAATTCACCTGACCTGTCCCTGACTTTTACTAAAAATATCCATGACAAAAATCTTAGCTTTAATAGTAAGTGGCACCACAGCCTCTTCTAAGTGAACAGCTGTTGCAAGACCTGTGGTACCCGATATTGCATTGTATTATAGGTTATTTCTCGAGCACTCCAGTTGTGCTGGGCTCTGTGCAGACAGACATACTGACACTGTCCCAGCCCAAAGGGCTGACTATCTGAGCAGCCAGATAAGACGTGAAATGATCATTAAACTTCTGCCCACTATGTGCTTTTTTTCTGATTTATTCCTCTTTACTTTATTATTTTTCTTTTATACATCACCCAGAGGGGTGGTAGATGTCTTCTAGAACAGGGAGAAGACAGGGTCCCTTCGTCAAAGAACAAAGGTCTTGTCTACACTGGGATTCCAACCACGGATGTAGCAGTACCAGTGCAAACCCCTAGTGTGAATACAGCACATGCTGGGGCAGTACGGTTTGCATAGGGGTAAACTGCACTGGTGTAGATTGTGTCTACACTAGTGCAGCGCTGCTAGCAGTTCAAATCCCAGGGTAGACGAGGCCTTACAGTCTAGGGCCCCAATTCCTCAACTCGATCCATGCCAGCTGATCCTTGGCTCCTGGGCTGCACCCCACTGATTTAAGGCTCTGCACAGAGCCAGCTGTAGGACTGGGGCCTGGGTTTAGATGTAATGGAAGTGGGAAGAGGGCAATGCAGGAGGTCATGTACTTGGCTTTGTAACAGGGCACCCAGTGATCTTTCCTATCTTTTGACTAGTGAGAAGTTCACAGAATGTGCAGGTCTGCAGCTCCCCACTGAATAGGGGAGGACTCGCTTTCTGAAAATCTTGTGTGAATTCACACTCTAGTTTTTCTGGGTCCATGTAGGTAGCCCATTCAGCTTTGCTTTGTGTGAGCAGTCGAGATCCTGACTGCCCTAGCACGGAACAGGCTGTCCGCGCTGGTATTCATCACCAACACCCCTAGAATCTTCTATCTTGATGCAACAGTCAAATCTCTGGACTGGTGCGGTTGATTCGTTATCTAAGTCATCAAATCAGGAATTGGAAACTATGCCATGTGACTTAGGTAGCTAAGCAACACCTGCAGGTCGCAATCCGATTGTAGAATAGCGGTATGGAACAGCTTGTGAGCTCATTGCATGGGGGAAGCAGTGCGACTCATGCTGTCGAACAAATGAGAATCCCAGGATTTGGTCTGAGAGAAGTCAGCCCCAGACAGATGAATTGCTCCTCACAGGTTACTTGCTTTAGTGGCCTTCGTGCCCAGGATTATGCACCTTCCATCCCAAACTGCTTGCAAATGAAGGTCCCAACCCCCATTATGCCCATTTTTACAGCTGAGGAAACTGTGCCTCACCCAGGACCACACAGGGAGTCTGGAGTAGGACCCAGGAGTCAGGGCCGGCTCCAGGGTTTTGGCCACCCCAAGCAGCCAAAAAACAAAACAAAACAAAAAAGGCCGCGATCGTGATCTGCGGCGGCAATTCAGCGGGAGGTCCTTCACGCCGAGCCGGAGTGAGGGACCGTCTGCCGAATACCTGGACGTGCTGCCCCTCTCCGGAGTGGCCACCCCAAGCACCTGCTTGACAAGCTGGTGCCTGGAGCCAGCCCTGCCAGGAGTCCTGCCTCTCAGCCCTGTGCGCTAGCTGCTAGACCATCTCCATGTGCCAGGGTGCTGAGTCCCTCTGTGCATCAGACGGGGGTGCTACCTTTCTCTCTCACGCCCCTCGATGCGGCTATATGCCCCTAGCAGGAAGAGGAGGGCAAGCTTTGGGAACGCCTTTGGAGAGGGCTGGGGGAGCCAGGGCCTTTTCTCTTCCTGTGACATCACCCGGGTCCGTCTCTGGGCCTACCTCCTGCCCATGCAGAGGATGGCTTGTGCTCTGTGTGACAGCCTGTTTGGAGTGAGCTTTGATAGCATCAGCAACAGGCGCAGTTACACAGTGGCCAGGGAGTTAGAGCTGTTCTCTCTCCGACAGGATGGAGCCCGAGGGGAAATAAACATCAGGTCTCCAGACTGAGGCTTTGGCACCTGGTCATGCTCTTTGTGCCCTCACCAGACCGGACTGGGGAGCAGTGCCAGGGTTCTCTTGGTGCTGGCGTTTCGGTCTTGCTCCAACCAACCCCTTTTGTAGTGTGCAGGGCCGCGGAGTCCGCATCGCTCTCCTGAGGAGAGCCAGGGGGGTGGGCACTGGCTTTTTCATTTGGCTGAAAATTCTGAGATATTGAATTTTTTTTCTGTTCCAAAATGGAACAAAAACAAAACTCCCCACAAAATGAAAATAAGAAAAAATAGTTTCCAGTTAATCTAAATGTTTTGTCCTGAGGTTTAACTTTTTAAAAATGTTATCTTCAGTTATATAATGTAAAACTTCCAAAGATGGAAATGAAATGTGTTGAAATGGAAAATTAAAGGTTCATTTGGTGAAGGTCAAAGTGGAACATTTTGACCTGAGCTGAACGCTCCCTTCGGATTTTTTTTTCCCCAGAAAGATATTGTGTCAAAAATGCCACATTTCTGTGAAACATTTTGCTGAAACTGCATTTTCTGAGGGAAAAATATCGTCAAAATCTCCTACCTCTACTCTTGAGTACTAGAGAGTGGGGCTTTTGCTACATCCCCCCTCCCCATGCACGATGCGGTTTTTCTACTCCATGTGTGCTTTATGTGGGGCTATGTAGAAGAGGCTTTGGGCACATGACTTCATGTTATTATTAGCCCAGACTCTTCCCCCTCCTTCTATCCTCACACTAAAACGTCTCCCCGAGCTTTGATCCGGGCTAGCTGGCACAGCTCGGGTATAAACTGGAGCCAGGTGCTGCAGGTGGTAACCTGCCCATTTGGCAGTGTGGAGGCAGGGTAAACCACGGAAGTGTTGGTAGTCCTCCCGTGCCTTCCTACAATCCCCTGTGTGCCCAGCAGGACAGCCAGGTTCTCCCACAATTTACCGGGGAGAATCCTAGAGCAGCTCGGCTTTTGGCGGTGCTAAGAGCCAGGGGATGTGGCCCCGGAAGCCCTAGCGACGCACACGGGGGAGTGCAGCGTCGAGCTCTGCAGTGTCTCTGCTCACCCCGGGGGGTTCAGTGCTGGTTTCTCTGCAGTGAAGACCTGCCCTGGGGCCCAGCCGAGCCCCGGTGCGAATGAGTGAAGCGCTGCTGAAGCCGGGGCAGTCGGGCCTACTGATGCCAGGGCTGAATTTTGCTTTGAAACCTGGACTTTCTGCTATGGGTGAATTCATTTTACTGGGGAACAGTCAGAGTTCCAGCACCCTGTGAAACAAGTCAGCGGTGCTGAGAGCCGCGGCCTGACCGAGCCCCCCCGTCTGCCCTGGCTGCTGGGTAACTGCGTCTGCAGGCCGCTGACCGCAGCACTGACGCGGGGTTCAGGGTGCATTTGGTGTCTTACCCATTGTGCTGCATCTCGGAAGCTCGGCACGTGGGGAGCTGCTTGTGACAGCGGTTAGAGACACAGAGATCTTCTAGGTCTAGTCAGCAGGCAAGGAGGGGACAGCAATGGCAGCTCGCGGTTGTAGCAGACAGCCCCTCTGAACCAGACTAGTTAAAAGTGAATCAGGGCCTTGTGCTTCTGAGACCCCACCCTGGGCTGCGAGGAACGAGGACGCAGGGCGAGGCGAGCAGAGAGGGCACCTCTGCGGGGATCCGGATGGAGGCTTCCTAAGGAAATGCAGAGCTGCCGCTCCCAGGGGGATAGTGGAGGAAGCCGTTAGCAGAGTCACATGCAGCTGGAGGTTCGCTCTGGCAAAGCCTGCTCACCCGATAAATCCCTACTGGAGCCAGAGGTAACACAGCAGCTCAGCTGGACCATGGCTCTCGACCAAGACCCCTCCTCCCGGCTCTGGGGACTGGGGCACTGGCATTCTGTGTAGGGGTGAGCTCGGTGCTGTCCCGTGCACTCAGACACAAGGACCGTCCCTGCCCCAGAGAGCTGGCCGTGTAGGGGGCAGTGTCCTGGGGCTGCCTTGCGGGGGAGCCTGTTGGGCGTTCTGGTTTAATTGATGGCAGGTGAAGCGTGGTGAGGTTACCCTTTGGCCTAAGCGTTTTCATTCTAAAGGCCTGGAGTCGGCCGCTCAGAATTTTCTCCCCCTCTCACGTTTTGGGCTGAAATGTCCCAGCTCTGGTCTGCCTGGCTGAGTTATTTCCGAATGAGCCATTTTTGAATGCAAAGGCGGAGAATAAAATACCCCAAATGCTCAGCCCAACTAGATCCTCTTTTCCTCTCTGGAGAGCCATTGCTACCTCCTTTATCACCCGGGTGAGAGAACCCACTGAGCCCTATCTCAGCAGGCTCAACACCTGCTAACAGGCTGGGTGTGTCGTAATCGCTGCCAGCTTGGTTTGGTAATATACGGTAGGCGCTGCCCTCAGGCAGGTGAGACACCTTTCCACCGCTCGGGGTTGGTTACATAAGAATTGTTTTCAAGGCTGTGGCTGTGGGGTGTTTGCATTGGGGAAGGCAGCAACCTGCATGTCCTCTCTGTTACTATTACTTGTCATGGCCCTACCTGCCTGATGGAAGAGCTGGAGTGTGTATTGGGGGGGGGGGGACCGCTGGGTAGCCAGTGGCATGGCATAGACCAGGGTTCTGGGTGTCTGGCAGGGGGTGCCGTGGGTACATGGGGCTCTGCATCTGTTGGGGGGCTCTGCACGCCTGCTGTGGGGTGTCATGCCTGGGGATGAGGAGTCTGTGTGCCCCTGGGGAGGAGGAGCAACGGGCATGCCAGGGAAGCGGCAGGTATGTGGGCAGGGCTGGCTCCAGGCACCAGCGCAGGAAACAGGTGCTGGGGGCGGCCAATGCAGAGGGGTGGCACGTCCAGGTCTTCGGCGGTAATGTGGAGGTGGGTCCCTCAGTCCCCCTCAGAGGGAAGGACCTGCCACCGAATTGCCACCGAAGAATGAAGCGGCGCGGTAGAGCTGCCGTCGAAGTGCCACCGATCATGGCTTTATCTTTTCTTTCTTTCCCCCCCCCCTTTTCCTCTTGGGGTGGCAAAAAAGCTGGAGCCGGACCTGCGTGTGGGGCAGTGCTGGGGGGGGCGCGCCAGGGTAGCACTGGAATTGCTGCTAGCATACGGGCAGGCCCTGCACTTGTGGGGCAGTGCTGCGGGGCGCGCCGGGGTAGCGCTGGAATTGCTGCTAGCACACGGGCAGGCCCTGCGCTTGTGGGGCAGGGCTACGCCTCTCTCCTCGTTCTGTGCCCAGCAGCGAGCTCAGTGGCACAAAGCCCCCGAGGCTGGGGGCGAGTGGCCAGCACTGCCCAGACACTGCCCCATCAGCGGGCTCTGGAAGGGGCCTCCAAGCCCTCACTGCCCCGCCGGGGGCACGTTTCCCCCGTACATGCAGCCAGGCTCGGAGCCTGCGGGGCCACACACTGCAGCAAGGCGCTGCTGGCTGTTGCTGTCAGCCCTGCGCTCTGCATCCCCAGGCAATTAGAACCCAGGCCCGAGAGTGGAGTTTACTCTGCTCCCTCCCCGGCCTGCCCCAGAGCTGGGGGCTCGTCTTGTGGTGCTGCTTTCGGGTCTCTCTGGCTCTTGCGTGGCCCACAAAGGTCTCAGAGCCAGCGCCTGGGCCCTGGCTGCAATGCCTGGGGTTTGCATTTGCTCCCTGGAACTGGCCCGGGCCAGTCAGAAGCAGCAGCAGCTCCTCCCCTCTGTTCCTGGGGCCTGATGCATGGCTGGCAGCCTCACTCAGCCCCAGCAAGAGCCCCCTGTCCCCAGCCTCTGGGCAAGGGAACCTGTGGGACGGGGGGCTCCGGGCTGGCCCGTTAGAGCTGGGGTCTAGAGCTGGCGTCCCAGCGGCTTTATTACAGAAATGACATAGTGACGCGTTAAACGTTGTGTAATCATTTGTTTGTACGTCAGTGGCCCCGAGTGACCCCAGCCGATATCGGGGCCCCTTGTGCGGGTCACTGCCCGGTGGAAGAGTCTGAGCGCACAGTCCAACCAGGCAGGTCAGCCGCCGTGTGGGGAGCGGGAGGAGAGCGGCGGGGCGGGGCGGGGCCGGAACTTGCCCAAGGTCACCCGGCTAATCCGTGGCAGCGCTGGGAAATAACCCAGGTCCCCCGAGTCCCAGCCCAGTGCTCGCTGCTCCTCACCCATGGGGTAAAGCCTGTGGAGAACCTGGACAGAAGGTGCTTTATTCCTCCTGGCTCAGAATAACAACACTGAGCACTGATACAGCCCAGAGCCATAGCAACCCTCTGCCCCTCGCCACCCCCTCCAAGAGAGGCAACGATCGCCCCTGTTTCCAGACAGGGAAACTGAGGCACAGAAGAGGTCAGTGACTTGCCGATGGTCAGTAACAGAGGGGAGGGAAGGGGTACAGTACAGACCAGTAATGCTTTGCTATAATAAAACCACCTGGTTCACTGCGGAGCGTCTGGACGGGCTGCAGACATCTGCTGTCCTTTGTCTGATCAGCTAGCACTGCTCTCCAGCCACCCCCGAGCCATGGGAAAACAACTCAGCTCCTCTCAGGTAGCACGTGTTCCTTCAACCAGGGCATTGGCAAAATCAGAACAGCGTATGGCAAAGACTTCACCGTGGCCAAACAGCCAGTCTGCTGGATGCCAGCGAGGTGGAGAAGCCCCTGAACTGTCGGACAGCAAGCTGGGGTGTGCAGCAACTGGCTGCCACAGAATCTGAGCAATTAAGTTCCCCTCCCCCAGCTGAGGTGTCTCCCCCCACCCCCCGGCAGTGCCCTCTCCCATGTTGGTCCTTTGCACCGTCACATAAACGAGACCAAGTAATCACAGGCTCAAAGCTTTCTATGTTGGCTTTCCCAGAGAACTGGGACCAGATCCTCCGCTGATGGAAACTGATGTATTGAAGACAATGGGAGTTTTGCCATTGACTTCAATGAGGCTGAAGTTTCACCCTTTGTATTTATCAATGATTTAAGGGGAGTGATGCTGTTTTACATCAGCTGAGGAGCTGGCCCTTAATTTCCACTCTCCTGCTTGCAGTGTAATCTGGGGTGATTAGAGTGACGCCAGCACCTCGCAACTAGCGTGGGAATATTGCCTGGAAGTGAATTTCAAACTCCATATTCAAGTGTGTGCAGCTGAACCTGATTTGCACTCCTCCAGCCAGGCACCAGAAGAAATGTTCTGTGACCTCGCTACATGCCATCAAACCTAACCGATGCTGATCGCATCTCCGCTCTCTGAGATAAAGGGTTCTCTGTGAAACGGCTCGCAAATGGCCTCCAAGAACAAAGTGACTCAGGAATAACTTTAAATAACCATTAAATCCACGAAACTCACCAGGAGTTTGCCCGCAGGAAAAAAGGCAACGTTTGTCAAATGATTTTCTGTAAACTATTTTTTCAGCTTTTCTTATAACAGTGATTACAGTGGGTGAGGAAACGCTTCCTTTTTATGCAGAACTATGCTCCATCTGGCTGTAAAAAAAAGGAATTATTCAGCCTACTTGAGTTCTGTATTTATCTGGCCGTGCAGGATTTGTCCCTATAAAATGCATCAAATCGTGTCTTAGGTGGCTACGTTTTTGTAAATTCTAGTTTTGAAGATGATTAATTTAATGTTTTGTTACAATTTACGTTTCAGTTGCGATATAGGCCAGTATTTTAAGGTGTCCCTATGGCTTGGGTAAAATGCTGCAGAGCTAGTGTTTTTAAAGTTTTCTATTACATTTTCCGCAACTAAATTGATATTTTTGCTTAGATTACCGTGAAAAACCATCAAGCAAATAAACAAAACAAAACCCCCACCAAACCCACAGCCCCACTCCTACGCTCGTCTCCCAGGGATGAGATTTACCTTCTATGTAGCTAATATGGGTTCGTCTGGAATTTCAGGAGGGATGCACTTTGTGCTGCTGATTACCAATCTCACATTTTTATTGTGTCTGTTATTGTCCAAACCAAACCCCCCAGTGAGTGTGGCTCAAATTATGTGTAAATATCATCTGAGAGGAAAGTATTTTCTGAAGATAACACCCCTTTCTTATCTCCCTGTGTACAGTGTGTTGTATCTCCTGTTTGGGCTGGGTAGTTGCAATCCATACAATATGCTCTTACAGCTGAAATGTGTATTTATCTGTGTCTGTCCTTTCTATCTGAAAAACATATTACACATGTGAGGGCAGAATAAAAAATAAAGCAGTTGTGTTTCCTGAAATGCATTTAACGTTTTAAATAGATGCAGATGCATTTCTCCTTCAGCAGATACTAAACAGGGAAAGGAATGTTAGCAGAATCCAGGGACTTGTTGTTATCTGTCACTTTTAAGTTTTTAACACAGTTTGATTTGAATACATTAATTACACTGTTATTTAAACCGTCTGGGAGATTTCTGCTTTAAACATTCAAAGATCTGTGTTTGTTGCTGAACTAAAGCTGTTCATTATGATTTTTCCCCTCTGTCTATCTGCAATATGCACATATATCCTATCTATACAGATCTAAATAAAAAGTCTAGGGGGGTTGTGTGTCGAGATGTTACCCTGGTATTTCCTTAAAGAAAGTATTTATGGGAGTTTGCTTGGATATAATTTCTTTCATTTAGCTTCCCAGGTGTGCAATCTCAAAGTCAATTTCAATTAAAATTGAAATATTGCACTAATCCAATCCTTAGTTTAATCCCCCTCCATGTAGACTATGCTAGAGATTGATAAATCATAAAGTTAAGCACTTCAAAAGCTAACACAGTTATTTTTTCACTTTAAAAAGTCATTTGTCTATTTTCACGCACGTTCATAAAATAACAGGCTTAGTTTGTACAAAATTAAGTGATTTTTGGCTAAATGTTTGACCAAAAAACCTAGTATTACTAGAGCATCTACATTGCATTCAGTTCTCTGTACACCAGACGGCTTCCTTCCTAGAAGGTTTAATCATATTGATTATAATTTCTTCTGCCTAAAACCCAAACACACCCCAAACACTTTGCCTTTGAATTAAATCTCGGCAGCTTCTGTTCACCGGCCTAGGTTTAGAAATACAAACTTTAAAACCCGAATTTCTAAAGATTTGTAATCCTGTCATTTCAACTGCAAAATTCTCGCTCCGTGTTCTCGGCCATTCTGAATAATATTAGTTATTTCTGTTTGGCCGCACCTACAAAATACCTTTCCAGTTCTCTCTGCTGGCTGTGGCGACTCCGGCTTCATTCCGATTTTGTTCGTATTTATTTCAAATAGTTTTTCCTTAAGTGCTGCTCAATGGAAATTTTTTTTTTTTTGGATCATTGCAATATTTTTTTAGTAAGAAAAATTTTGTCATGTTTTTAATCCAACGCTACTTTTTTTTTTTTTAACTCAGCCACTGCGCGCCGACATTTTAAATCTGCCTCAACTGTTTGCTTCCTTCCGCCGTGATAAGTTTCTCCTTCCTTGAGTCTGTGGTGTGTACTGGGAGGCGAAAGGCTCTAGATGTCAGATGCCTCCCTTCATTCTTCAGGCTGCAAGCTTCCAGGTAAAGCACGTTCCACTGATTTGGGGCTTGATTTTTGTGGGTGTGTTTGTGTAGCTTCTTTAAAGCAATTTTTTTCCCTGGCATGTGTATCAATTGTTCGGCGTGTTCGCATGAAATGTGTGAATTGGCACCGTCTGAGCCGAGGTGGGTGCGTGTGGGGGAATAAAGATGCCAGCGTGCCAAGAGTACAGATGCTGCATGAACTGTGCAGCCCTTGTAGACAGTCCCAGCTCTGCAGTGGGTAGAGAAGTGGCAGCCTTCCAAAGCCATCACAGCTTTTATTCATCGTCTGTACAACAACTACATAACGTCTCGCTGGGCAGCGCCAGGCACGGATGGACGAGGGGAGAGTTTTGAAGGAGTGGGAAAGCACAACTTGGAAAATGGGGTTCTCAGCAATATTTGGGTTGGTTTGTTTGTTTTTTAGGGGGGGAAATGTTGAGTAGAATCTGCCCTGGCTTGGTGCAAATTTCCGCTGTGAGTCTGCTGACGTCACTGCCAGTCACAATGGGTTGAATATATTTTGCAGTGTGTAGTTGCAGAGCATTTACTGCGGAGTCTGTGACCTGGTTTTCTTCCCTCCTGCAGCAAGGAGTTCTCTCATAAATTCTAAGTCATAATCCAGCACAGCTCCCAGGGCCAGGGCTGCTGTGACAGACCCAGTTTGTCCTCAGTTTCATATTCCCTTTTTCTTCCTCCAAAATTCCTCTCTTCGTCTTTGAATGGAAATGCCTCTGTGAAGTCGATCAATGCCTGCTCATTTGAGAGGTAAACGAGAGTTGAATAATTAGTAATGATGCATTCGGTGGCAAAATTTCTCTGCTTGAATTTATATCAACTCCACTCTTGCATATTGCATCTGGGCCAGGCTTTGAGAGTGAGCCGTGGTGCTGAGATGCGGCACAAAGGGACAGTGAGACAGAAAGCAGGAGCTCCAGACAACACTTGGGCATCTTTTCTGGCACGGGTTCTTTCCCTTTCGATAACCTCCCTTATTTGGGGGGAAGGGGGGCTGGAGCAGGATTAGTCATTTGCAGGCAGTTTGTTTTTCCATCAACATTGTGTGTGTGTGTGTCCAGGCTTTTGTCACCCTTTTGTGAGTGGAATGGTTGTTTGGTAGCAACGAGCAAGGGCTCCTTGCCAAGTCTGCCTAATTAAGATTAAGTATATGCAGATTTGCCTTGTTTTCAGCTAATGACAGCTGCAAACAATTATTTGTCATGCTTGCTGATTGTTGATTGGTAAAGGGAAGGCCATGCGAGAATTGTGTGCGTTCTTCCTTTGTATTTCGGCACTCCCGGTTGTACAGTCAGGCGCGGATATGTGTGCAGGAGGCGTCTTCCCTTTCAGGAGTCTGGGGTTTGCTTAGAATTCAGCCTCTGCCCTTGACAGTTGGTGGTTTTAGGAGCAGAGGTGCCATGTTAGATGTGTCCGAAAGGTGCTGGGGGAACGAAGTTTGGCATTATTTGTGCAGCTCTGTCTGCGTCGGGGTATTTTTATTGATTGGGTTTTTTTCCCCAGGCGATCAGGGCGGACACATCTCGATATTTGTACAGGAAGATAATAAAGGTGTTTTCAAATGTATCTGATGTTTTTGGTTTTCAAGCCAGCAGCCTTCATCAATTTTCTGCAAACGGGGAACCAGAGCGCAGGCTAACCGAGTTAGGATGCTGTAGTTCTGCACGGAAAGCTTTTAGCTTCACAACAGAGAGCAAGTGCCTCTCCGTAAGCACCTTGGCATCTCTCCAAAATGCCTGGGCTGCTTTAGGACAGTCTCATAAAGAGCTTGATTTTTTATTTTATTATTATGCTGATGAAAGGAGAGAGCCCTTCAGACAAAAGAATGAGAGAACGACCTACGCTGTGCTGCAAACGAAAACACTGCATTGTTTTAAGCATTGCATGGAAATGAGGAGACACTGGAAACAACAGTGTTTGCAAGGATACAGTTACATTTTATTCTAAGTAAATCCCTCTCTCTAGTACTGTATGTGCCTCCTGGCTTTGCACTTTCCTAGCGATGGTCTCTCTGTTTTTGTTTGCAGCCTCTGATAGCACTGAGGATCTGGCCGAAGACAGGAGATATATGTCAGTCTTCAGATGTGTCTGAAACATTGTATTTTGAGTCTCTCTCAGCTGTTTTCAGCCCAGATGCAATTTAAAATACATCTAGGAAAATGGAAATGTTCAGGGGGGGAAATTTTGAAAATGTGTCTCCCAGTTAACTCCTTGTTTGCAGCCCCATGTCCCGTGTGTGGGATGAAGGAATTCCAACCCCTTCTGAAAACCACAAGAAACATTAATTGCTTGCTGTTTTTCATTTGGATGTTATAGCTCAGAGATGCTTGGTGCTTGTTGAAATGCCAGGATTCAGGGACCAGTGGATGCTGAAGAGCATGCCCCCCGTCAGCGCCTGCCCATGGCATCTATTGCTGTGGTTAGTGACATAGCTTCATATATTTGCGTATTTGAGAATATTTCAGTGCTTGCAGTGTAATTCACAATGTGCTGGTGACACATCTTGCCAGTAGCTACAAAAGTGCTTTTGTATACTGCTGTCCTGGCAATAAATCATATCAAGAATAGTTTGCTAGTTTAGTTTCACGTTTTAATACTTTCGCACAGGCTTTGAGAGTAGCACGCAGAAAGGAAACGTATAATTCCCCTTCCCTTAACTCTTCATTGATTGGTGTGGAGGTAGAGCTCAATCCAACGTTCATTAACGCTGCCAGACTCCGTTGCTACGAATGACAGAACTGTCAGCAGGTAACAGTGCATTCCTTTCACAATTCAGTCTAGAAAATCCATTTCCAAAGCCTTTGGTCTCCATACTCCTCCTAATTCAGGCTGTTCTAGGCCCTCCGAGTGAATTGCTGACTAGCTGGGAGGTGCAGGATAATTGGAGAGTTCACGTGCAGCAGGGCTCGAAGTTATGCAGTGGAAACAAAAGGTGAAACAGCAGCTGGGCAGACCTAGCTATCCACAGGGGAGACGTCTCGAAGATTTTCATGGAAAGACTGATCTAGATATTGAATAGCCCAAAATTATTTGTGATCAGTGGTCAGGTCTCAGCTGTCATCTTTCCTGGGATCCCACTGCAGCTAACTGCAGTTTGTGAGCAAGGAACGTTGGTTACCCAGACAGACAAACTCCAGGATTCTGCTGCTTCTCCCACACCAGGGTGTTCTCACTATCTCTGGGCGTCATCTGAGCTGGGCTTCGTTTGCTTTCCTGGGGGAAAGGAATTGAAGCGCCGGGAGCCCCTTGTGCAGGATGGTGTAGGCTCCCGGGTTGTAGTATCCCAGGTGCTGCCCAAAGTCTGTGTAGAATTATTTCTGCTTCTAAAGCAGCTGTTTCTGTGGACAGTGCCTCATGCACAGTACGAGGTGGTGCTTCCCGGCAGGCATCAACTGGGTGCGGGGAAGAGGGGAGAGCTTCCGGGTGGGATTTCGAGAACAGCATGGCTGGTGGGGAGCAGGAGGGAGTTCCAGATCAGTGCAGCAAGACCAAATTCTGGAGACGCGCTGAGAGGGAGCAGACGGGAGGGAGGAAAGGTGGGACTTGGTGGAGGACCGGGAGACTGTTCCAGGCATGATGGGAGGGTGCTAGGGGGCATGAGGCCTAGGGGGGAAGAGGCAAATGGAGCCCGCAGGGGAAAGGTCCTAGAAGGAGAAGAAGGGAGCAAAGTGCTAGGTGGGGGCTGGGTTGCATCAGGCCTCAAGGACCTTACAAGTCTAGGGGGGAAACCCCAGTGTACAAGTTAATCCTCCTATGATTGGCTGCCTTCCCCATTTTCCCACCTCTTGGAGAAGGCAGCCAACCAGACCTGTTGTTTGTGGTGAAGGACAGCCTGGTCCCCCAGCACCTGCTGCCCCTGGCCTCGGGGCAGAACTGCTGCTGTGGGGCAGGGGCCAGGAGGGACGGCAGCTGGCACATACCTGCCAACAGCTGTGGGGGGCAGGAGCAGGTTTCCTTAGGGGGCTGCTTGTGGGCATTGTAGAATTCATTGGGGGACTGTGTATGCAGGGGACAAGCGGCGTTATTTGAAGGCCCTGGTGGGGTTTGTGTAATTGGGGTGTTTGCAGCAGAGCAGAATGTATTGGTGAGGTTGTGTTTGTGTGTGTGTGTGTGTGTGAATTACTGGTGGGGCCATGGGGGTGTCATCGAATGAATGGGGGGCTGTGGGGGAATGTTGTAGAATTAATTCGGGCCCTGTGTGTGCAATAGAGGGGTCTTGCTGGGGGGACAGAATTAGTGTTCAGGGGACAGTTAATTGGTGGTGGTTTAAGGGGCCAAACTGATTTTTGGGAGCGGGGGAGGCTGGAATTGGGGTAGCAGGGGAAGAAGATGAAGGAAATCGCTCCTTTAGCCATGCTCTCCTCCTTGGGGATCCCTCCTCCATGTTCTCCCGCAGCCTGGCTCCAGGCAAGAGCCACCATAGCCCACTGGCATAGCCCAGGAGTACAGGCAGGAGGGAGGTGCAAGGCATTCCCGCTCCTCTCCTGTGGTGTGCTTGGGGCCCCAGGGATATGGGGTGCAGCAAGACATGCACTCCCCTCCCCATGCCCCCGGGCACCCTGCCCAAGCTATTGGGGAGGAGCAGGTCAGCCCTGCACCATCACTGCCCAGTGCCCGTTTATGTCTCGGCTGGGTGTGTCCACCATTAGCAGGCGGGTGGGTGAGGGAGAGGCTCTGGAATCTGACTTTGCAGCAGATAGAGACCCATGGAAGGTGCAGAGGGGGAGGCGTGCCATGGGGAAAACAGCTGCCTTTAGCAGCAAGGGTTTGGCCACCCCAGAGGTGTGGTGACAGGCAGGAGGCAGGACAATGACAGCGCTGAGAGGAGATGGGGTCTCGGTTCCTGGAGCAAGAGAGCCAGCGGGACCCGACTGAGTGTGAAGAGCAGAAACCTTGGAAGGGAGGGGAAAGGATTTTGGGGTGAATATGGATTTCAGTGGAAGTGGGGGCTAGGGAAGGAGAAAAGCTGGCAAAGCCCCGAGACAGGTTCTGTGGCCCCCTGGCAGGGGACATGTGCAAGGAGAGAGACATTTCAGGGTCAAAAGTGACCCAGTATTTCATGGGAGCCAGGTCATTTGCCGCACGCACAGAGTGAAAGGGGCGACTTGCGTTTTAAACGAGATGCTTGTTGCTTTAACGAACTCAGCGCTTGTCAGCCGCACTGTATTGACGCCGGTGGTCAGAGATGGTGCAATGACTCTTCCCCGGGACCCTGACATTCGTATAATGCATCCTCTGAGAGCTGCGCCTGGGGCATCCTGACGCTCTTTGCTAAGCACCTTTCCAGCTCGCTGACTGGCTGTACGTGACCCCTTTGTGCTGTCCCATCTGGCACACACTGATGGCTCTCGCTGCGTTCTCATACGCTCCCTTCCCACTAACGCCCGGCTGGGTCCTTCGCCTCTGTGGTGCAGCTGGTTTCATGTACATTGCAGGGCCATGAAGCTGCACTCTGGATTTGTGGCAAGGGAATAATGCTTTTGGTACAGATGCTTGTCCGTTCTGGAGAACACCTTGCAGCGCTGTCCTAGTAGTAGACGTACACGGTCCTGCGTGGGCCTGTCCTTTATCCACAGCTTGCCCTCTGCTCTCGCAATGAGCTTTACAGCTCGCCCTTTCCGGCTACATCTGAAGGGAAGGGAAGGGAACGGGCACTGATATTCCATGCCTTGATAGCACATCCCCCCTGAGCATCTCAGAGCTCTCTCCAAGCCCTAGTTGTGCCTCACAGCTCCTGACCCATAGGCAACTATCGTTAGCAGGGCTGGATGAAGGCGATCTGGGACTTTAGGGACACCACAAAAGAGGTGGGTAGATGGTTTGGGCCCGCTGCACTCTTTCCTTTCTGCCACAACACAATCTGCTGCTGGGCTAAGTGGCAAGGCCAGAGCAGTGAGGCTTGGAGTTAACCACCAATGAAATGCCTGGGGCACTTTCCCTTCTATGAGCTATTGTTTCAGGCTCTCTGCAGACCCAGGCAGGCATCACTGTGTCTGTTATACTTGGAAAAAGAACAGGAGTACTTGTGGCACCTTAGAGACTAACAAATTTATTAGAGCATAAGCTTTCGTGGACTACAGCCCACTTCTTCGGATGCATCTTCGGTATGCATCCGAAGAAGTGGGCTGTAGTCCACGAAAGCTTATGCTCTAATAAATTTGTTAGTCTCTAAGGTGCCACAAGTACTCCTGTTCTTTTTGCGGATACAGACTAACACGGCTGCTACTCTGAAACCTGTTATACTTGGGTAACCTTTTGGAGCTTTACTTCTCAACCATGAGGGATAGAAGCTTACTTTTTTTTTTAATGAAAGCAGAATTTGCGATATAATCACATGGTTCCAGGAGTTGGGGCCTTATTCTGACCTGAACATTAGCTCTAATTTACAGATAAGAAAACTGAGGTTCAGAGAGATTGACTTACCCCAGGTCACACTGTGATTTTTGTGTCAAATCCAGATCTACAACCCAGAACCCCTACGGCCAGTATTGTAGCTAATCCATGAGGCCATTCTGCCTTCCTCTTAGGAACATTGGAGCTTCTCGATAAGGTCAGAGCTCTGGGCAGCCTGGCTCTGGAAGTTACTAATATCTGCTTCCAACGAAGGCAAAATGCCCCCAATGAACCTAGCCAATTGTGTGATGTGGAAGGAGAATTCCTAGCTGACCTGCCTGCTTGCAATCCAGGTACACCCTGAACGATCTGTTTTCAGAGCTGCAGAGCTACAAATGTTATCACTGCCCCTAAAAATATTCAGCCCAAATTAAAATCTAGGCACATTTTTACTGGCCTCTGCCTGTGTATTCTGCACACCTAATTTTCCACCTTTACAATTTGGACGACAGACTGTTTACACTCAATGTCATTTATCCAAATATTCAGATGTTTCCGAGACTATATTTGGAAAGTTCCTATTTTTACTTGGATTTACGTTAATAATTATTTGCTTTGACTGAAGAAACTGTTATATTTAAATAATAAATTTTTTGCCAAAATGCTGTCACAGCAAAGCTGCTTTCCCTTTAGGAACCTCCAAACGTGGGCTTCCTTCCAAACCCTTCACCGATCTCATTCTGTTGGCTTTGCATACCCCATCTTTTTTATTTCTGCTCTTCCCTTCGAGGGATGTGATTGGAGGACGAACTGTGGCTGCAGGATTCGAGAAAAGATGCTGGATGGATGGTGACTCGTCATCAAATCAGACAGGAGGGCAGGGCAGTCAATAGTGAAGATAAAATAAGAGGTTTTCACTGTCACCAAATTAGCCTTTGATCTTTGTGTTTAAGTTTAGGAGAGCTGAGGGTCTCTGCTGGAGCCCCCTCCAATATGGAGTTACCCTGGTTTGTTTTCTGATTATTCATAACAATAAAGAAGCCTCTGCCAGGTAAGGAAGTAGCAATACAAGGATTAGGATTATTTACCAAGTCTATCTATAAACATAGGAAAGAAAAATTAGCATGCTAGGAAGAACAGTGACAACAAAGAAAACTTCCGAAAGAACCAGCCCATAATCCTAGACAGCCACACCATCCGGCAGCTGTGTTGAATTGTAGACCGCTACACCAGCTGGCGGTTGCATTGAATTATAGACAACCGCCATGTCCTTATTTCAAATCACAATGTAGGTTTCCCTCTCCCTCCCCACAACCACCAAACTGTCCTGAGAATTGGACATGCCGTGCCTTGGTAGCTGCGGCATCCTGACCTGCTCCTGACTTTGGGGGAGGGAAAGCTGAACCTTCACACTCAGGTCAGTGCTCAGCTCGTCCGTGCACACACCAGAGCAACTGGTACTTCACTCCCACTCCAAGCATAAGCAGGTCCGGCTCCAGGCACCAGCCGAGCAAGCTCACGCTTGGGGCGGCAGATTCTAGGGGGCGGCATTCCGCCCAATCCTAGGGCGGCACGGCCGCTTTTGTTTTTGTTTTGTTCGCCAATCCGGCCACCCTGTAGGGGGCGGCAGCGCGGAGGAGGGGAGCCCCCTGCTGGGAGCGGGCTGCGCGCTCCGTCTGCCCCAGCCGGTGCCATGTCTGTAGCAAGCCCAGCAGGGCAGCCCACGTCCTTCCCTCCCCGCCGACCGGAGCGGTGCGGAGCTCTCCCAGCAGGGAGCCCCCCTGCACCTAGCTCCGGCCACAGGTATTTTTGTTTTTGTTTTTCCCCGTTTTGCCGTTCCGATCGCGCTGCAGGTTTTTGGGGGTTTTTGTTTTTTTTTTTGCTTGGGGTGGCAAAAAAGCCAGAGCCGGCCCTGAACATAAGATTCCTCTTATGGTAACTACCTGTTAAATGTTACATTATACCAAAGTAAAAGACAGTTTAATACATTCCAAGAAGCAGGGAGTGAAATCCTGGCTCCACTGAAGTCAAAGGCAAAGCTCTCGTTGACTTCTGTGGAAGCAGGACTGGACTCAGTATGTGTGTGTTAACCTGGCATATATTATCTCTTGCTGTGGATATTGTGCATTGTCCAAGTAACAAGGCCTCTACCTGGAATGCATCAAGAACATGGTAGAATTTATGCTCTGCACTCAGAAGATGGAGAGATCATGGACCTAGCTGATCTATTCAGTTGTGCTCATTTTTGTTTTCTTAATGGAGACATACGTCATCACTGACAGAAGCAACCAGATGCCGCACTGCATGGAACACTATCACAAACTCTATTCGCCTGAAACTACATTTGGAAGCAGCATTAAATGCAATCCCCGGGCTCTAGACTGTCGAAAAGTTTGATATAGAGCCATCTATACATGAGCTTGAAAAGGCAATCACCTTCCTAGCGCCAGGAAAGGCTACAGGAAAAGATGGAATTCCAGCTGCAGTACGGAAAGAAAGCGGACATGCTGTGCTTAAACATGGGCACAATCTCTTGCTTGTGTGGTGGAGGGAAAGAGGGGTATCACAAGACATGGCGGAGCCAACACCATAACATTGTATAAATACAAAGGAGATACAAGTACAGGGGAATCTTTCTCTTTAATGTTGTAGGTAAGGCATTCACATGGTCATTCTCAATAGACTGAAAGTTCTCGCTGAATGTCTATATCCAGAGAATCAGTGTGGCTTCCGCACTGGTAGATCAACTATTGACATGGTCTTTATACTAAGGCAACTGCAAGAAAAGTGTCAAGAACAAGGAAAACCTCTCTACATGGCCTTCGTTGACCTTACAAAGGCTTCTGACCTGGTCAGCAGAAAGGGTCTTTTCCAATTGCTAGAGAGAATTGGTTGTCCCCCAGTGCTCCTCAGACTGATTGTTTTTCCACAATGGCATGAAGGCTACAGTCCAGTATGATGATCAATCTGACAGCTTTGAAATCTACAGTAGTGTCAGACAGGGAATGTGTTTTGGCACCAACACTCCCCGGTATGTTATGTCTACTGCTTTCTCATCTAGCACCAAGAGTGTAGGTCTCCATGCAAGATCAGATGGAAATCTCTTCTACACTGCAAGTCCAACTGCAAAAGGCAACGTCAATCACCTGCTGATAGAGCAACTTCTTTTTGCTGACAATGCATTGCTCATTGCGTACAGTGAAGAGGGGCTGCAGCAACTTTGCACTAGTTTGTGATGAATTTGGACTAGCCATCAATCTAAAGAAGACCGTGATTATGGCACACGGTGTGTTGACTGCACCAGAAGATTTATTGGCTAGCACCATGCAAGACGTTGTGCCCAAGTTCTGCTGTCTAGGATTGACTGTATCAGATAACATAGCTAGATGACAAGCTTAATTCTCACCCCGGAAAGGCAGCCACCCCATTTGTCCAGCTGACCAATCGCACCCTCTGTCTTCACTGTATTCTAAACATCAAGCAAGAAAGCAAAGTTCCTGAGACTGAAGTACTAGAGAACACACAATTACCAAGTCTAATCACTGTTCTCAAACACAGATATCACCCATGGCTTCGTCATCTGCACCGCATAGAGGATGGACATGTCCAAAGGACGTCTCGTATGGGGAACTCGCAGATGCTCCAAGGCTGACCTAGGCTTTGGTTCCAGGACATTTGCAAGAGGGACTTGAAAATGTTCAGCATCAACTCTGCCAGCTAGTTGGATGTAGCTAGCAACAGGCTACGCTAGAGGGCTGTGCTGTGCCAGGGCGTCAGAGGTTGAAGAGAGGTGGTGGAGAGAGGGAAGGAGAAAGCACAGCAGGCCTCAAGTGCTAGTAGCGCTCTGGCCTGTCTTCTGGCACTTTACTCCTGTGCTGTTTGTGGCAAGGGCTGTGACTCGAGAATTGGACTTTTTAGATCCTTGCAATGCCGCAGGACAACCCACAGTAACCGAACTGCTTTGGCGTTTACACCATCGTCTTTCAAGCCGGACGGCTGCCATTCAGTAGTTTTTGTGACGCTGTTTAAAACTCTGCGTACGAACATGGTGACAGGTGACCTCGCGAACAACTCCCTGTTCTGAAGGCCTGGCTTTGCAGTTATAACTTTTGGAGTGTGATCCACTGAGCTGGAGATGGAAAATAGCAGGAAACATTCACAAGGTCCCTGGGTGTGTTGGGCAGGGACTGGAAAGTCTACGCCCTGCTGCATTTTGTAATGCGATGCTCACTAATATCAATGATTACAGCCCTTTTGGGGGAGAACAGGAAAATGACAATCAGAATATGTATCTCCCCTGTCATTCTGACAGTGCCTGCCACCCCAAAGCCCTGTACAAACTCAAACACCTACACAGGAATCGCTGTACCTGTTTGAAACGCAGCCTCTGCGGCTGGCCATGGGGATGAGGAGGCAAAGAGGTGGTCTACAGTTTAGTGAGAGAAGGACACTTCCTAGCTCGAATAGATCACTTGCATGAATCACAGCATTTAGGGTTTTTCTAGGGTAGCCCAGTTTTTGCTTCTAAAAAAAATTCTTAGCGTCTACTTAAAGCCCAATATGTTCACCACAGTGTTTGGGGTTAACTAAAGCTCGGGATCACTTTGAAGATCAGACTCGGTCCTTCAAAACGCCATGAAATTTAATGTAATGTCCTGAACACGGGGTGAGAAATCCCCATTTTGAACAGATGTCTCACTCTTCTCCATTGGCCCAGCTACCTTGGCTTTCCAGCCCGCTATGAGACTTTGTATTTGGGATATTTGAAGAACTGCACTGCTGGTTTCATCCCATCTGTGTGTGGAGCTGGCAGAGGTGCTGAGAGCTGAAATGCCGCTTCCCTGACAATTGCAGGATCCTTTGCTTAGCCGGTAACAACTAGCAGCACAGGTCTGACACCGACAGCAGAGCAGACACTTGCATTTCTTATACCACTCTGGGGGTTTAGACTCAGATTACTTCAGCTAGAAGCTTGAACTCAGACGTTGGTGGGCAAATAAAGGAAGAATGGCGTTATTCGCTGTTTTGTCTTGAACTGTAGTTATTTCTGAATTTCAAGTGTACACATCTGAGGTTTTTGACTATCTTAAAAAGTATTTAATTTCACTATTAAGAGCCTTTGTTCTGCATTCTGCCTTGATTGGGGAAAAAACCCAAGTGTTACTAAGCTAAGATTTTCATCTGCTTTGAAGCTCTGAGGCTCCTACGGCAAATAGCTCATTAAGAATACATCTTTTTCCAAAGTGTAAACAAGAGAGCTAACTGGAAGCATTTCATTTCATCTGCGAATCTTCGCAGCTGTCTTAGCTCTTACTTCAGGGGAACTAGCGATTGCTCTCTACATGCCAAGAGAAAACTCAAAGAAAGTGGAGTTAGGGCTCATCCAAACCGTGAGCCTGATCCAAAAGGTGCGGGGGAATCAGCAGCTCCCACTGGTCTCAAAGAGAGCTAAGGCACCGGGATAGACGCCGGGCTTTTCAGGATTGGGCCCTCTAGTCCTAAACTGGGCTGATGGAACAGGCTTTATGTTAAAAGCAGCTCAGTGGAATTAAAGGGTTTGCTGAGCGCTTGTTATTTCTGACTGAGCGATACGCTCCTGTTTGGGCAGAATTGCTCTGTAACTTTGGATATGTTGGAGCACTGGTTTGTGTTTTGATGTTGTCTAGCGAGTGTCTTGTACACAGCCCTGCAATTGCTGCCTGGTGTGTTGGAGGGAAATGTGCGGAGATTAAATAGAGGGCAGAGGAAAAACTATCCATTTTGTACATGACTATTTACTATTTCAAGTTGCTTGAATATTCAACACAAATCACTTGTGACCTATATTCAGTGTAATTGCTTTTATTGCAGGGTAAGTATCCGAGATGTCAGTTCAAGCACCACAAACCCAGTGCTCATCTCTGCCTTACTCTGCATTGTTCAGAAGCTAATTAGGGAGGAAGGAGAATCATAGAAGATTAGGGTTGGAAGAGACCTCAGGAGGTCATCTAGTCCAACCCCCTGCTCAAAGCAGGACCAACACCAACTAAATCATCCCAGCCAGGGCTTTGTCAAGCCGGGCCTTAAATACCTCTAAGGATGGAGATTCCAGCACCTCCCTAGGTAACCCATTCCAGTACTTCACCACCCTCCTAGTGAAACTGTTTTTCCTAATATCCAACCTAGACCTTCCCCACTGCAACTTGACACCATTGCTTCTTGTTCTGTCATCTGCCACGACTGAGAACAGCCGAGCTCCATCCTCTTTGGAACCCCCCCTTCAGGTAGTTGAAGGCTGCTATCAAATCCCCCACCCCCTCTTCTGCAGACTAAATAAGCCCAGTTCCCTTAGCCTCGACTCGTAAGTCATGTGCCCCAGCGCCCTAATCATTTTTGTTGCCCTCCACTGGACTATCTCCAATTTGTCCACAACCTTTCTGTAGTGGGGGGACCAAAACTGGACGCAATACTCCAGGCGTGGCCTCACCAGTGCCAAATAGAGGGGAATAATCAATTCCCTCGATCTGCTGCCAATGCTCCTACTAATGCAACCCAATATGCCGTTGGCCTTCTTGGCGAAAAGGACACACTGCTGACTCATATCCAGCTTCTCGTCCACTGTAACCCCCAGGTCCTTTTCTGCAGACCTGCTGCTTAGCCAGTCGGTCCCCAGCCTGTAGCAGTGCATGGGATTCTTCCGTCCTAAGTGCAGGACTCTGCACTTGTCCTTGTTGAACCTCATCAGATTTCTTTTGGCCCAATCCTCCAATTTGTCTAGGTCACTCTGGACTCTATCCCTACCCTCCAGCATATCTACCTCTCCCCCCAGCTTAGTGTCATCCGTGAACTTGCTGAGGGTGCAATCCATCCCATCATCCAGATAATTAATGAAGATGTTGAACAAAACTGGCCCCAGGACCAACCCCTGGGGCACTCCGCTTGATACCGGCTGACAACTAGACATGGAGCCGTTGTTCACTACCCATTGAGCCCAACGATCTAGCTAGCTTTCTGTCCACCTTATAGTCCAGTCATCCAATCCATACTTCTTTAACTTGCTGGAAAGAATACTGTGGGAGACCATATCATAAGCTTTGCTAAAGTCAAGGTATATCATGTCCACCACTTTTTCCGTATCCACAGAGCCAGTTATCTCATCATAGAAGGTAATTAGGTTGGTCAGGCATGACTTGCCCTTGGTGAATCCATGTTGACTGTTCCTGATCACCTTCTTCTCCTCCAAGTGCTTCAAAATGGATTCCTTGAGGACCTGCTCCATGATTTTTCCAGGGACTGAGTTCAGGCTGACCGGTCTGTAGTTCCCAGGATTCTCCTTCTTCCCTTTTTAAAAGATGGGCACTACATTTGCCTTTTTCCAGTCATCCGGGACCTCCCCCGATCGCCAGGAGTTTTCAAAGATAACGGCCAATGGCTCTGCAATCACATCAGCCAATTCCCTCAGCACCCTGGGATGCATTAGATCCGGCCCCATGGACTTGTGCATGTCCAGCTTTTCTAAATAGTCCTTAACCTGTTCTTTCACCACTGAGGGCTGCTCACCTCCTCCCCATACTGTGTGGCCCAGTGCAGCAGTCTGGGAGCTGACCTTGTCTGTGAAGACTGAGGCAAAAAAAGCATTGAGTACTTCAGCCTTTTCCACATCATCTGTCACTAGGTTGCCTCCCCCATTCAGTAAGGGGCCCACACTTTCCTTGACCTTATTCTTCTTGCTAACATATCTGTAGAAACCCTTCTTGTTACCCTTCACATCCCTTGCTAGCTGCAACTCCAATTGTGCTTTGGGCTTCCTGATTACACCCCTGCATGCTCGAGCAATATTTTTATATTATTAATATATTTTATATATTTTATAGGAGAAATAACTAATGGATGGGAGGTTTCAGTTACTTTCCAAACATCCCCCTTGCACAGAGGGTCCCCGCAGGAAACTATCAGTTCTGGAAATTTTCATTTAAAATGTTTGTCACTGGGAAACAAAATACAGTGCAAATGTGACACTAATGGTTAATAAAGAACGCCCATGCGGGCCCTGGCTCCACAAAACACCTGTTATCCCAGGCTCTCAAAGGGCTTCACAAATAGAACCTGCACTGCCCTAACCACTGACTTCAAATAAGCTCTTCCAAGCTTCAGCTTCTCTTACAAGTGGTTGGAGATCCTCAGTCAACGCCCACCCCATATCCCAAGCGAGCTTTTTTCTCTGTGCCACTTCGGTCTTTTTCTCCTCTGGAAACCATGTGTTTTCCACAGGGTCCAATTCTCTGTCTGGCAAAGGGGCTCCCATCTCCTCTCTTCCTCCTTTCTCTCTGCAGAGCCCCCTGGAGGTTTTCAGTCTACACTCAGAATCGTGGTAATGGAGTTCTTCAGTAGCAGCATTTCTATCCAACTTCTGTAATGTACCTTTTTTTTTTTTACTCTAGAATCATAATGAAAAGTGCCCCTGTGAAAATTTACTTGCTTCCAGCATGTGTGAGTGGTTTTTATACTCAGTAATGCCACTTTTCTATCATTTGGTCTCCATATTTGGTATTTCTTTAATAATTAGTGGCAGATTTTGTACTTATGGTTGCAATTATCTAAATGCCTTTGGGACATGTTCTGCCAGATAATTGAATTTCCTTGGTATATGAATGCACAGATATTGTTAGTGAACGCAGGCTGGACCCAAGAATGTTTTAGTGTCATGTTCAGATAGATGAGGCTTTTTCCTTTTAAAAAACTAATAAAAACAAAGTGTTTTGCTTTGCTGTTCTCAGCAAAAGCCTTGCTAGAGGCCAATATTAAAGAGGGGAAGCATTATCAGTAATTAACTGGATGTATATTTTAATTATATCCAGTGTTGCTTTCCCGGGTCTCAGTTAATCCTCCATGTGCCAAATTAAAAGGTGTAGCAAGTGCCACTAATCCATGGACAGAAACATGCGGGTCTTGGAAGAGTCATTCCTGGAGCCAGGTAGAGAGGAGAGATGGGAGGCCCTGGCAGATTGAGGAGCCTGTCTGCCTGGTACCCGGGCAGGAGTGTTCCCTACAGCACACTCTGGAGTGCTTTGTCCAGTCCAGTTATAGAAGTCCCAAGCAATCGGTTCTTCCCCCATTTCCCTGGGGAAGACGGTTCTGCAGCCTGATACATTGGGCTCCTGGGGAGCGTCTCCTGGTATTCCGCCTAAATTCTCCCTTTCTAAGGCCTTGTCTACACTACAGAATTTTGTCGACAAAAGTTATGTCGACACTCAAAAAGCCCTACACTAAAAATCGGCATTGCATGTTCACACTCCCTCCCTCTGTCAGCAGAGCACGTCCACACGTGGCGCACTAGCATCAACAGTGTGAGCAATGCACTGTGGGTACCTATCCCACAGTCCAGCTCAAGTATCAGGGGGTAGCCGTGTTAGTCTGTATCTACAAAAACAACAAAGAGTCTGGTGGCACCTTAAAGACTAACAGATTTATTTGGGCATAAGCTTTCGTGAGTAAAAACCTCACTTCTTCGGATGCATAGAGTGAAAGCTACAGATGCAGGCATTATATACAGACACATGGAGAGCAGGGAGTTACTTCACAAGTGGCGAACCAGTGTTGACAAGGCCAATTCAATCAGGGTGGATGTAGTCCACTCCCAATAATAGATGAGGAGGTGTCAATTCCAGGAGAGGAAAAGCTGCTTCTGTAGTGAGCCAGCCACTCCCAATCCCTATTCAAGCCCAGATTAATGGTGTTGAATTTGCAAATGAATTTTAGTTCTGCTGTTTCTCTTTGAAGTCTGTTTCTGAAGTTTTTTTGTTCAATGACAGTGACTTTTAAATCTGTGATAGAATGACCAGGGAGATTGAAGTGTTCACTTACTGGCTTGTGTATGTTACCATTCCTGATGTCCGATTTGTGTCCATTTATTCTTTTGCGGAGGGACTGTCCGGTTTGGCCAATGTACATGGCAGAGGGGCATTGCTGGCACATGATGGCATATATGACATTAGTGGATGTGCAGGTGAATGAGCCCCTGATGGTGTGGCTGATGTGGTTGGGTCCTCTGATGCTGTTGCCAGAGTAGATATGGGGACAGAGTAGGCAACGAGGTTTGCTACAGGGATAGGTTCCTGGGTTGGTGTTTCTGTGGTGTGGTGTGTAGTTGCTGGTGAGTATTTGCTTCAGGTTGGGGGGTTGTCTGTAAGCAAGGACTGGCCTGCCTCCCAAGGTCTGTGAGAGTGAGGGATCATTTTCCAGGATAGGTTGTAGGTCGTGGATAATGCGCTGGAGAGGTTTTAGCTGGGGGCTGTATGTGATGGCCAGTGGTGTTCTGTTATTGTCCTTGTTGGGCCTGTCCTGTAGTAGGTGATTTCTGGGTACCCGTCTTGCTCTGTCAATCTGTTTCCTCACTTCCCCAGGTGGGTATTGTAGTTTTACGAATGCTTGATAAAGATCTTGTAGGTGTTTGTCTCTGTCTGAGGGGTTGGAGCAAATTCGGTTGTATCTTAGGGCTTGGCTGTAGACAATGGATCGTATGATGTGTCTTGGATGGAAGCTGGAGGCATGTAGGTACGTATAGCGGTCAGTAGGTTTCCGGTATAGGGTGGTGTTTATGTGACCATCACTTATTTGTACTGTAGTGTCCAGGAAGTGGATCTCTTGTGTGGACTGGTCCAGGCTGAGGTTGATGGTGGGGTGGAAATTGTTGAAGTCCAGGTGGAATTCTTCAAGGGCCTCCTTTCCATGGGTCCATATGATGAAGATGTCATCAATGTAGCGCAAGTAGAGGAGGGGCACTAGGGGACGAGAGCTGAGGAAGCGTTGTTCTAAGTCAGCCATAAAAATGTTGGCATACTGTGGGGCCATGCGGGTACCCATAGCAGTGCCACTGACTTGAAGGTATAAGTTGTCCCCAAATCTGAAGTGGTTGTGGGTGAGGACAAAGTCACAAAGCTCAGCCACCAGGCTTGCTGTGGCCTCATCAGGGATACTGTTCCTGACAGCTTGTAGTCCATCCTCATGTGGAATATTGGTATAAAGTGCTTCTACATCCATGGTGGCCAGGATGGTGTTTTCAGGAAGAACGTCAATGCACTGTAGTTTCCTCAGGAAGTCGGTGGTGTCTCGAAGATAGCTGGGAGTGCTGGTAGCATAGGGTCTGAGGAGAGTGTCCAAATAGCCAGATAATCCTGCTGTCAGAGTACCAATGCCTGAGATGATGGGGCGTCCAGGGTTTCCGGGTTTATGGATCTTGGGTAGCAGATAGAATACCCCTGGTCGGGGTTCTGGGGGTGTGTCCATGTAGATTTGTTCCCGTACTGTAGCTGGGAGTTTCTTGAGCAGATGGTGTAGTTTCTTTTGGTATTCCTCAGTAGGATCAGAGGATAGTGGCCTGTAGAATGTGGTCTTGGAGAGTTGCCTGGCAGCCTCCTGTTCATAATCTGACCTGTTCATTATGACTACAGCACCTCCTTTGTCAGCCCCTTTGATGATAATGTCAGAGTTGTTTCTGAGGCTGTGGATGGCATTGCGTTCTGTACGGCTGAGGTTATGGGACAAGTGATGTTGTTTGTCCACAATTTCAGCCTGTGCACGTCTGCGGAAACACTCTATGTAGAGGTCCAGTCTGTCATTTCGACCATCAGGAGGAGTCCACGCAGAGTTCCTCTTCTTGTAGTGTTGGTAGGAAGGTTCCTGTGGGTCAGTGCACTGTTCAGTGGTGCGTTGAAAATATTCCTTGAGTCGGAGACGACGAAAGTAGGCTTCCAAATCACCGCAGAACTGTATCATGTTCGTGGGGATGGTGGGACAGAAAGAGAGTCCCCGAGATAGGACAGACTCTTCTGCTGGGCTAAGTGTGTGGTTGGAAAGATTGACAATGTTGTTAGATGAGTTGAGGGTACCATTGTTATAGCCCCCAGTGGCAGGTATTAGTTTAGATAGCTTACAATCCTTTTTCCTCTGTAGAGAAGTGAAATGTGCATTGTAAATGGCTTGTCTCATTTTTGTAAAGTCCAGCCACGTTGAAGTTTGTGTAGAAGGCTGGTATTGTATGAGAGTCTCCAGTTCTGAGAGCTCATTCTTGATCTTCTCCTGTCTGCTGTACAGGATGCAGGATACAGGATACAGTCCAGCTCAACACCTTCTGCCACTAGGTCTTGTGGGAAGGCCGAGCAGATTGTGGCGTATCTTAGGTGTTTGTCTAACCTGCTCTTAAAAATCTCCAATGATGGAGATTCCGCAACCTCCCTGGGCAATTTATTCCAGTGCTTGACCAGCCTGACAGTTAGGAAGTTTTTCCTAATGTCCAACCTAAACCTCCTTTGCTGCAATTTAAGCCCATTGCTTCTTGTCCTAGCATTATTAAGGACTTCAGCATCTGCTCCTCCATGACTTTAATCATTCACTCAGTAGCATCCTTAACAAACTCCTGATTTTCTTTTCTATCCTGCCTTTTGGTTTCCCTCCACTCCTTGCGTTCCCTTTTCTCTGCTTTGGAGAAGTGCAGGACCTGCCGGAACATGTCTTCTTTGCTCCCTCTTGGGCACTTTCTTATCTGGTGGAGACACTTGGGTGTGTGGGATGTTCCTCAAGGCCACACCTGCCGAAGCGGAAGGAACAATGCACAGAAGCAGGATTGTTAAGTTCACGCACAGCATTGCCACATTTCAGTAAAATACACCTCTGGTAACATAACAATCACTGTCTCCCTGACCCTTGGCAAGCACACATCTCGGCGGACACCCAAAGCATGATGAGTGTTGGCTGGTGGGGTTGAGGGTGCTCTACCTGGGGAAAAGAGTGCTCTGCAAAGGTTGTGGTGCAGTCAACTAGGGAGAAAAAACACTTTTCCATGGGCGGGGGGCATTGTAGCAGACATCTCACTGCTGAGGGTAAGCAGGGAAGCGAGGGTACATCTACTCCATACTTGTGGCTTCCGCCCTGCTCCCTGTGTGCCACTTTGGTCTCTGCACAAGTGATTGCCGAATGGTGCGGGAAAGTTTCCTACAATGGGGGAAGGAACAAAACAGCTCGACCAAGGAACCTCCAGCAGAGGCTTGCCGAGTACCTCAAGAAACTTTCCTGGAGATCTCTCTGGAGGATTCCCGTGAGATCTCAGCGTGCATCAACACTCTGTTCCGCCGTACTGATTGGGGGAGGAGAGGATGGTTGTTTCCCTGGCTGCAAGGCAATGGAGTTCAAACTGCTGACCAGAGCGGTCACAATGGGCATTGTGGGACATCTCCTAGAGGCCAATTAAAGCAATAAAATCAAGCGTGGGGGTCTACACTGGCACTTAGTCAACAAATATTTTGTGCAAAAAGCCTTATGTCTCTCATCAGGTTGGTTTTATTTTGTCACCAAAACAGGGCATTTTTGCTGCATCACAGTGTGTACACATCCACTGTTTTGTCGACAAAAGCTGTCTTTTGCCCACAAAACTTTGTAGTGTAGACAAGGCCTACGCTTCATCTACCCTTCATTAGCTCAGGAGGGCCTTATCTACACTGGGGTCATTTACATACCTTTTCTTACCTCTTCCTTTGGCTCTAAATTCAGCCAGTTTGTTGAATTTGGCGGTTCAGTTGCAGATTTTTCTTATTTTGCCTGGGAGGCCCTTGATTTTACGCTAGGTCTCACCGGGAAGCCTGTCTGGTTTCCGGTTTGAACACTAAAAGAATGGAATTCCCACCCTGTATTAAAGCCCCATTTCCCTGGAGCAACACGCCTGGTGCTAGTGAGAAGCTGGATGTTTGATCCGGGCTACTCCTGCAGCTGCCTCCTCCTGGTTTCTCTTTTCCAGGGGACCAAAAAAAAAAAGTCTCTGAAACTCCAGAGCGTGAGCCGGGGGCGAGGCGCCAGAGCACAGGGTTTGCCTCTCTGCAGCCTAATCCCCCAGGCCCTTTGCTCTGGGCGGTGTTGCTTGCATGGCTGAGGCACTGACATCCTGAGCCTGGGGGCGCGGGGGAAAGGTCCCCCTTGACGCCAAAGAACCACTTCATTCCTTTGCGGCCTAGACAACCTTCACTTGGCTCCAATTCGATCGGCTCTGCCAGTCCCTGGGCGCCTCCCAGAACACACTGGAGCACCCACCGCTGTACGGCAGCATGTAGCCGAAGGATGGTCAAAATATCTGCTGGGCGGAGCCGCTAACCTGCCATACAGCCAAGCATGACAGACAGTGGGTCCTCGCCGCTGCTCCCTCCTGGCGCGGTAACCTTCCTCCTAGCAGCTCCCTTCCTTGTCCCCTCCCACTGCTGGCTCTCTCGCTGTCCTTGTCATCACAGGGGTGCTGGAATTCTGTACCTGACGTAGCTCGGGGCGAGCGGAGGGCTGGTATCTGCTTATAATCATTGGCTTTTTCTGTCTTAGCCTATGACGTCGGGATTTAAAGTGCCAAGAAAGAGAGAGGAACCCTCCCACCCCAAGTGCCACCCGTGAGAGTGAGTATGACGCCGTTCACCTTCCGAGCACTTTGAATGACTGAAAATTACATTTGTTCCATCAACATCCTTATCTCCTTTGGGCCCCAGCCAGGGGGAAATACAAGGGCACAGCACTTCTTTGGCACAGTCTGAGATGTAACCTACACTCCTGCTTGGGTCTGGACACAGCAGGACAGATGAGGCTGCCAGGGAAGTGACTTGCCCTCCAGCACTCTGCAAGTGCTGCGACTTGTGTAGCAAATGTTACATGCGCATTGTCAGAGAGCTGAGCTGGGGCAAGTGAGACGTGAGAATGAGAACATGGCACTTCTGACCCCAAAACTGTATTGTCCAACAGCCCGAGGCCAAAACATTATTGAGAACGAGGGGATTTTTTTGGTTTTTGCCCCATTGTAGCTGCTCTGATGTAGCTGTGCTAGTGCAACCTGTAGTGTGGATACGCTGCATTGGCATGAAAAGTGACTTACACTCGGGGTTTGCATCAGTGTAGCTACGCTGGTGCAGAACACACATCCCCCCCCCCCCCAGGTGCAAACCAGGCTAAAGGTTAGCGCAGAGGTGATAACCCACAGGGTAGGATGGGGCGTATCAGATTGTTACTGTACAGCCCTCATCCTGCATTTCTTCTGGTCTAGGTGACAGAGTGGGGAAGGATACCAGACATCCGTTGGCACCAAAATAGATGTTTCGCCCCCTTTCTACAGCTAGTTTATACATGAGGCTCCTAAAATCAAAGGAACCCAAAACTGTGACCAAAACACTCCCTTGCGCGCTCCCCAGTTCACCCATTTGAGAGAAATGTGCCATTCAGACCTCAATCTCCAAAGGGCTCGGGGCTGGGGTCTTTCATCTGCCCCTGACAGGGAACAAAGGAACTTCCCAGACCTTTTGGTGGAGTTTCTTCCCTGCTCTGTGTGGGCCTGCAAGCCTGGCTGATGCTAGTGGGAAGAGGAGAACACGCCTCCAAGGGCTGCACCTTGCTAAGGCTCCGGCACGACGGTCAGCGATCCCCTTTGATACTGTTCCCACCAAGAGCTTTCGTCGTTTGGCAGGCCATGGAGCTGACACACTGAACGGATGCAAGAGCTTTCCATGTAGAGTTCTCTGGGGAATGCTGCACACACCCTGAAACTGAGTCAGCGCGCATTGTTCTTTATTGTAGGTAATGGAAGAGCTGTCAACCCATGCCCAGGCACATATAAACAGGGAGCTCAGAAGTGAAGAGAAACAGGTAAGAGAAGTGAATCCATGGTTCATCCTCCACCTAAAAACTGAGGGGTATGAGAAGCCAGCCATGGATCAGAGGAACTGCGAAAAGAATGAAACCTTGATGAGAATCAATTCTCTGTGGCTTAAATTTTTGTATCTACTGCCCCTCCCAATTAGAACTGCAACTATTAAAAGAACTACAGCAAAGGGAATAAAATGGATAAAGGAATAACTACCCTTTATGCATTTAACTTGCTGTGTATTCGGAATCCTCCAGTCCTGACCCTTTTCCCTTGCAAACAATAAAATAGGCCCTTTTTCTGATGTATAGGCAGGTGGGGGAGGTTCTTGTTTTCTTCTTCCTTATTTTTAATTTAGAGCTATTGAGCCTGATTCTCAGCTGCCCCAATTTGTGCTGGGGGATGCAGGGAGAAAGGGGGCTCTAGCCCTGCCTTCTGCTGATCCTGAACCGGTCCCTGGGGTAAGTGAGTGTCCTAGGGGCTGCTTTAAATGATACTCTGCTAGCTGGGGATCAGGCAGAGAGCCATTGCCCTGCCCCGACCCTGCCACACCCCTACACAAAGGGCGGGAAGCGGATGCCAGAGAGCCAGCAGTCTGCTCTAGGACAGCCAGGGATCTCTTGTGTCAGGGAGAATCCTTTCCATCTACTTTGTTCTCTGGAGTTGGAGCTGAGAAGCTAGTCTCCGCTTCCCTGTTTTTTTCTGGAGGACTCCTTGGAGGACTGGAGAGCTGCTGGGCCTATGACATTGTAAGAGACAAGTCTGAAACCTGGCTGTGGAGAGGGGAAGGGTTTTTACTTGTTTGCTTTCTTAGCAAAGACATCTGCATGTGGCTGACTTCACGCCCAGTGACTTCCTGGGCCACTCCCTGTGTGTGAAGGAAAGCGCCGCTGTACATCTTTGCAGGACCACTGCCCAGGATTGTCCATGCATTTCTGTGGTTCCCACTGGGCTTTGACATGCCAGTGAAGCCAGGAGGGTGCTGTGTGGGGTGTAGGGAAGGATTTTTTCAATGGCAAACAATACAGATGATTTCCGTGAAAGCTGAGATTCTTTGGAAGAACGATTTAAAGCTAAATTCTTAGAAGGCTAAAATCCCTCAGCAAATATGTAACACTTACGTTCGTTTTCCATGGTTGGGTTTGGTTAGCGCTGGGTCCTAACGGCTTTCTGTCTTTCTGATGCGGGTGGGAAGCTGATTTTGAACGGTTTCATATGCGGTTGCTATTGAATACCTAGAATAAATGCAGAGGGGATGAGACTTGACATACTGATGCATACCTCCGCATGGGGATGGTCAAATGTGTTGGAGGAGAGTGCGCATCCTTTAATAAATTAACACCCCCCAAAACCCCACTTCTCACTTCCTGTTGTCCTAGGATTCAGAGGCAGAAGCACCAGTGCCCCCTGACCAGGCTTTAGTATTAATAAAGTGTTCCTTCTGGTTCTGCCTGGTAGCAGTGTCTGGAAAAATAAAGGGTTTTTCTTCAGTATAGGAGTTGACCTTTGCTAGTCCACATGTTATGCCCATCCTCTGTCCTCCACAAGCCATGAGCAGGGGTAGAACCCAGCACCTTCAATATAGATCCCTATCACTTGAATTCAAGGAATAACCCTGTTAACTTGTAGCAGTGGTAAGCTCTCATCCTCTGTGTGCCTCAGTTAGTAGAGAGGGACTCAACACACACTGCCAGCATGTTCTTCATACCTCCCCTTTAGCCTGGCAAGGGACTACAGGGCGACCCCGGACACTTTTGTGGGCTGTAGGACTGTTTTGTTGGCCCTTTTTCATTTGGACAGCTTTATCCCTCTCCCTGCCCGGAACGGAGTGTCCTCCCTCCACGCTCCAGCCTCCAAACCCGCTCTGCTGTGACATCTGTCTCCAGGATGTCTGTGGTGGACTAGGTCCAGAGGCCCCCTGCTGGAGGCCTTGTGTGGCCCCGCCTCACCCCGTCACAGGAAAAGAGCAATAGAGAGGTCCTCCTGCCTAGAGTAGCTATGTGGGACACAGCCAATGAGAAGGGCTTCAGGGAGCAGCCAATCAGGGCCCAGCAGGCTCCTATAAAAGGAGCTGCAGGGCCGGAGTGAGTTCAGCCTGCTTGCAGGGACCTGAGGAGCAAGAGGTGCTCCTGGCTGGCTGCAAGAGCTGAAAGGGACTAAGCAGGAAGCTGTGGTTGGTGAAACGAGTCCAAGAGCGTGGCTCAACAGGAAGGACTCAAGGAGAGGCAAGGAGTCCCCGGGGCAGAAGCCCTCAGGGCGCTGCTCAATTCCAGAGTAGGAGCCTTGCAACCTCACCAGACCAAGTGAGGGTACCGTGATGGGTCCTGTTGGGCTGGTTAAAGACTGAGCCTGGGGGGGCTGCAGAGAGGGACACACCAGCCGAGGGTACCTGCTGGACAGTGAGAGAACTGAGCCCAGGAAGGGCTGCAGGACACTTTGGATTGTGCACCCCACAAGGGGGTTGTTTATTTTGCACACAGACTGTGTGTGACTCAGCTGAAGGGCTGTGTCACCGAAACCTGCCTGACAAGTGCAGTGGCTGACGAGGGGGATGGGGACGACTGTGAGTGAAAGAAATCGAGGAAAAAGCTGCAGGAGTGCACTAGGGGGCTCTTGTGCGAGATGAGTGCACCCCATTACCTCACCCTAAGTGGCCACCCACCACGTGAACCTAGACAGATGTAAAAGGTGCTGTTGTGCCGGGCGTACCATTAGTGGAGCCCTGAGCCGTCCTTTCCCCCACCTGTTAACAGTGTGAGCAGAAGGTTGGGGAGCCAGGCAGAATGGCCTGAACCACAGTGGGGTGACCTCAACCTCCCAGTGATACTGGACAGGAATGACATTGGGGCCTGAATAAGGAGATTCACAGAGGCAGTAGACTCGGCACTGGGGAGTTCTCGAGCTGGGAACGCTCCTTTCTGCAAAGCACACACCTGCTGTGTTACTGGCTCTCAAGGAAATCACCAGGTACCCTCAGGGGCTCTGGTTGGTGCCAGCTCGTTCCAAGGGGCATGGCTTCTTGATGCACCCTGTGGCAGGCACCCAGGGTGCCCTGGCAGAACTTAAGCAAAGGATTCTGGCAGGCTTTGGGGCATGACTGTACCATTTCAGTTAGACCTACCCACAGTGGAACTAAAGCCGTTTCTTGGACCTGCTGGGAGCCTAGCCTACTCCACCCAATTCTTAGAACACCCACAAACTGGCTGGAGCACTTTTGCATGTGGATAAGGAGGGTTTTACGTAGGTTCTAGGGGGTTGGAACAGAAGAGTTCTCTAGTGTAGACAACGCCATTGACACAGGTGGCTCATTAACCCGCCCAGAAGTAAGGGAAGTAGGAATGGCCTCTAGAAAGGATCTGGTGTGTGTTCGCTGAGCAGGCCCCAGTGAGGAGCCCTGGGAGTAGCTCGGTGTGTGGAGAAGGTTGAGGTGGCTTTTGTGCCCTGCGTATGGAGTCGTGTGAGAAAGCCGCCTGCTCACAAGTCTCTGTATGCAAATCTGATTTTGTAACCAGCAGAGAGAAATCGATATGAATCAAATCATAAAAATGAATGAATATGTTAAAAGGACAAGCTGGGTCTATTTCAGCAATAACTCAGTGCTCCCAGCATTAAAACAGTCTGCTCTGAATAATGACACATCAGGAGCTCGAAGTCGCTTTAGGGTTGCCATGACTATTAGTTATTTTATATTACTTTTTTTCCCAAATATTGGATTTCCTCCTTTTAAAATATGGCTGCAATTTGCCTCGTGCTGCAGTCTTCCTTACAGCCGTGTTTAATAACAGTGCTCTGTTGGGTTACCCCTTAAATACAATAGGGCCTCTAATATCCTGGGCCATTGGCTGTTGCTGGATGCTCCAGGTGTAGGCAGGTAAAAAAGTACCAGCTAGGCTGCTGAATGAATCCTGCAGGTAGAGTGGGCTTGCTGAATGGGTCGGGTGGAGTGTGTCCTTACTTGCTATTGATTGATTTCCCCTGGCCTGTGAATGGACAGCGGTAGCCCAGCAGGTGGTGTTGCGAGGCGGGTCAGCCAGGAAATGGCTGGCTGCAAAGGGGTTTGCTAGGATTTGAAATATCTGTACATCTTTTTTTCCTCATTTAATGTGCAAGGTTTCTGTGTGATCTTACCAGGGTGCCCCCTAGTGTACACTAGTTTAGATTGCAGTGACACTTTGCCAGTCGCAGACCAGCCCAGAGTTGTTCTATGAGGATCTTCAGGAGCTGTACTAATGGCACTTCCCTCGTGGCTGAAATTCTTTGGCTTCACACTTTTCAGACACCTCTGAGTGGCTTTGGAGTCCACTGGCTCACTCCTCAGTGGAACATCAGCATGACCAGTGAGTTAGATGAACTTTACATGTGCATCTCTCATGGTTTCAGACCTGGCTCAGAGCTGTGGCTGGTAGGAGTGGGTTTATTCTAAACAGATATTAGATTTTTAAAAATAACTTTCTCCTTTTGGCCCAAGTGCTGCAAAAGGAAACCATGTTACTCACGTAAATACTGCCACATTTCCTGTGTCGGTTTTATTAGTAGTAACAATAAAGAATTTAAGGATCTGAAAGCACTTTATGAGCATGAATGAATTCAGCCTCACAATCCCTTATTGCATGGGGATTATTATTCCCATTTTACAGGTAGCAATACAGGGATTGAAGCCCTAATTTAAGTGTCAACTGGTTTTAAGTGCTTCAGTTTTTTTTTTTACTTGACCTCAGAAACCTTGGGGCTGATTTTCAGAGGTGCCGAACTCCCAGAAATCTATGTGAAGTCAATGAAAGCTGGGAGTGCTTAGCACCTGTAACCATCAGGTTTTCAGGTCTCTTGTGTGTTGGGCATCTCAAAATTGAGGCAGTCAGAATTAATGGCCCAAGTTACAGTTCACACAGCAAATCGGGCTGATCTGGAAATGGAACCCAGGAGTCCTGGCTTTCAAGTCACTGCTCGAAACCCCCATCCACACTAGAGCAGTTGCTTGTGGCCAATTGGCATCTGTATATTTACCTGTCCTCACAGCAATACAGCGCACACACTTAAAACATAAATCAAGTCTGCTGGCTAAGCGGCAGGGGGCGTGGCCAAGAGATTCCCCTCCCCCCCAGGTATTCTTACTAGAGCTAGGACAAGCTGTTTGTGCAAACTCAATTCCTAGTATGCAGTGCCAGGGAGACCCCCTTCTGGACAAGTTTTCCACCAGCTGCAGCATGCAAGAATCCACCCTCCTGCGTGCAATTATGTCTTCCATCTGTATGTGTCATAATTACACCTTCGGACCCCTTCAGGACAGGACCCGTGTGATCTTTCTGTTCTGATGCGATTCTGTTTCTCTTTCATTTTCAGGGTTTGTTTTTCCTTCCCGTTTCTTTCTGTTACTGCTGGGGATAGTCTCCTGAGTGGGATCTTTGTTCCTCAGCGGTGTAGCCAGGTTAGGAGACCATTCCCCGTCTGAAGCCGGTGCTGCTGCTGTTTCTGTAGCAGATCGAGCGCAGGGCACTTCCAAGGGGGTGGGGAGGAGAGTGGAGACGGCTATAGCAAGCAGAACACTGCATATAGATGCTGCCACGGAAGTTGTGAAGTGAGCACCCCAAAAATCCAGGATGTGGTGCATTAAACCCACTGGCTGCCATTCTGTGCCCTGCTCTTTTCAAGGCCTCACAGCCGATCAGGGGTGTTTTATGTACCCACCCCACAAAGCTGCCCTAAAATTGGTGCATGCGGCTCTTGGTGGATCTCCCCTATGAAGGGATTACTGGGATGGCATGGAGCCCCTGCAGTGGCCTCTACCCCACCACCTCCTGGATGCTGGGAGAAGGAGTGTGGCTGGGAGGAGGAGGTCTGGTCTGGGTGCCCAGGAATCCCTGGCTTCTCTAATGGGCCCCGGGACTCTTGTCAGCTGGTGCAAGTTAGAGCAGCCCCCTGGCTGTTTTACTCAGCTCTGGGGGACCAGTCCAGCACAGAACAGCCCCTGAACTGGAGCAGCAGAAAGGGCCCCTTTGAGCCCCCAGCTGTGACTCTGTCCCCAAATCTGCTGCCCCCGTTATCCTGGCACTTGTGGGTGTCCAGCAGCCCTGCCTCGTGCCTTGGACACAGGACACTCTCTAACCTGATCTGTGTCCCTCTGGCTAGTGACTCCCTCGCTTCCACACCCCCCACCCCGCCCCAAATGGCAGTTCAGTTCCCTGTGCTTGGCCGAACTCCTGCGCAGCGTCCCCGCCGAATACCGGCACTGAAAGGGGTTAACAGCACACAGTGCATCCTCTTGAAGCCTTTCGTGCCAAGCTCCCCTCCTGGTCTGTCCTTTGCCTGCGCTACCAAGTGGTTAATGTTTGTTGATTGCGGCACCATGCTCTGCTCGCCGTGCAGCCTTTGGATGCAGCGTGGCGCTTCCCGGTCTCCAGGGAACTCGTGGCATTTTGCCCAGATGGCATCAGTCTGTGTCTCAAGGACATAGCCCGGCGCCTACTGATTTTTGCAGCAGGAGCCTTAGTGACAGGTGAAGCTGGGGTTCTGCTTCTGTCTCTCTTTTTGGGGGGTGGAGGGGGCTCCTTCGAATGCCAGGGCACCAGCCAGCAGCTCCCTTTAATCCAGATGAATGATCTCGTACCTGGCTGTAGCCTGGGATTCCTTTGTGTGGCGGAGAGCCGGCTGGGTGGGCTGGATCCAGTCGCTCCGGCAGAGGAGTGTGCTCACTTGGCTCCTTCTCCTTCGACTAACCGTGCAGGTAGGCTGAAAAATCCCAGTCCCGCTGATTGTCCCGGGGGGGCTGGCTGGCAGTGCCCGGGCTGCTGGCCAGCGCTGTCCGCTATTGCACAGAGGGCACCTAGAACTGTCCCCAATTCTGTCAGCTGGAATGACGTTAACCCTTCCTGTGCTGGTGCCCCAGGTTGCTTGCGCTGCTGCTGCTCGGCTAACATAGGGATCCGCTGCCCATTTACTAGCTGCCTAGTCCCTCTTCGTTTCTCCCCTTCCTGCCCCACCAAGAGGGCTGAGGGGGAGAGAGGGCAGCGGGCTGGTGGTTATTGATAGATAGGGCCCGGGTGCCGTACAACCGTGTAGCATGAGAACAAAAGACAAATACGTAACACCGAGGCAGGGAGCCTGCTCGAAGGGGGGAGGGGCGTGATTGTAAGGCCCGCAGGGGCTGCTCCTGAGAGAGCTTGGGGCAGAGCTAAGGTGGTGTTTGCAAGTGGGTATTAATGTTTGTTTATGGTGGGGCCTGCTGGGTGCGGGGCACTCTCCAGGGGGAGGGCAGTCCCTGCTCTGAAGATGTGGCTGAACTGCGAGGGATTTGGGCGGGGAGAAGGGGAGGGAGTTCCACCCTGTGGGCCCATCACTGCAGCCACAAAGGCACCATCACTGGCCTTGCTGCAACGGGCGGATGGTGCGCGGGGCAGGTCCCGTCTGCACAAAGGGCAGGGCTGGCACCAGGAAGGGCCATATAAGCGAGCTGTGCCGAGGTAAAGTCTGCATGCCACCTCATGGCAGCTAGCACGAGTCAGAGCGGTGACCACTGCAGGCACAGAACAGCCCAGCCATGGGCCCTGCACATGGGGACTGAGGGTCCTGGAGTAGGGCGACCAGACAGCAAATGTGAAAAATCAGGACGGGGGGTAATAAGAGCCTATATAAGAAAGACCCAAAAATCGGGACTGTCCCTGTAAATTCGGGACATCTGGTCACCCTATCCTGGAGCCTCATGTCACAGAGTGCTGGGGGGAGGAGGGGTGTGAGTACATGACGGCTCCTTCGCACTCCCTGCAGCAAATTTCAAAGGCTGGCTCCTGCAGGCGGCATCCGGCACACGCATGGCGTGGGGGTGATTGTTACTGATACAGCGTATGGCCACGACGCTGACCACGCCAGCAATTCCTTGACTCAATCCAAAGGCCAAACGTGTTAATACAATTGCTCCAAACATGCCTAAAAAGCCTCAATAATAAGCGATTTTCTCCAGCCAAACAGCAACAAACATTTATAAGCATTTGATCAAGATACTGACAAACAGGCTAAGCCCAGAGATGCTTACTGGTTGGCTCCAACGTGGTCAGGAAGGTATTAGCAGCCTTTAAGAGTTTACTTTTTTTTATACCCTTTAACAAACAAGTCGTGTTATTGCCAATTATCAGACCTTAGCGAAGGCCAGAGGAAGCTGTTTCTTATATAGCCAATTATTTACTGCACCTGGTACTCAGTTCACCGTGATTTATTTCTTTTACTTCAGCCCAAAGCTCAAAGAAGAGAAGCCTGGTATTTCAAAGGGTCACAGCCACTCTTCTTTCTTACGAGCTCATTCTTTTTGATCCCATGCTTTGGCCCTGTTCCTCATGCTGACACCCCAACTCAATTTAAAACCACACTTCACCCAGGTCTAACGGGGTCTATGTTCCTACATTCCCCATCTTAAAACCCTCCATACAATGTGGGTTTTACTACATCAAGCATTTCAAACATACTTCTGCAACTTGGCAAAATTGTATACAGCCACCAAACTCTGCACTATGAAATCAACACAGGAATTACCACAATAACAGTAATAATGTCCAAAACTTTAAATGACAGCCTTCACCAGGAATGTAATCCCACAGTATATGCTCGCCCTGCCTTTAAATCACCCTACTGCAATTTTAACTTTGCCTGTATTTCGCTTACATTATGGAAAACTGGTACAAATTATAAAAATCTTGCTATTTATCACCACGGGAAATTCAGGTCTGAAACCGCACAAAGGCCAGTGAAAATAACAGTCCGTATAGGAAGTGGTCCTTTCCAGCCACCACACAATACTTGCCATTCCCAGGATAGGAAGTTTTTACTTTACCAATTTCCCAGCATCTCAGCCACACTGTTCAATTTGCAGACCGTTTCCCAGAGTACACCCACAAGCTGGCAACTCGGTCTCAGCCATTACTCCTGCACATGTAAGTGTTGTCTTTGCGCCCCCCGCCCCGGTAAACAGCAGTACAAGTTTGGGGCTTTCCCAGACCTTGTCATTGTCTTCCAACAGAATCTGAGGAGGAAAAGCAAAACCCTTCCACACCATATGGGCTGCAGTGGTTTCACATATAACTTCATGGTATTGGACCCTGGTTAATTTCTGTACCCTGCACTAATTAGTATGACCTCCCTTATTTATAGCTTACTTCTGTAGTAATAACAGAGGGCAACTTTCCTTGTTCTTTGTCACTTAAAGCTGCTTTTTACTTTATATAAAACATTTCCACCATATTACATCATTGCTTTTGCTTTTTACCTTTCGTAATAGCAAATTAACTTTATTTCATACATTTAGAAAAACCATTTACAAGATCATGCATAATAAACAATTAAAAGTTCTTTATCGATACATTCTTTGCTTTGTTTTTTAAAATGCAATGCAATTCTTAGATGCTAATTCTTGCTAAAACACTTGTTCATTTCATAGATGCAATACTTCTGCTGCTAGCTTCTGTTAAAATGCTTGGTCATGTTCCCACCGAGTCCCTGTCACTTGGTTTCAGAGAGACATCCTGGTCTCAAACAATTCAGCTTCCAGGCCAATTTTATTACATTCCCTCCAGTTCTGTTGCTGCCCCATCTTAGCTGTTTTATGCATTTAAAGTTTATTGTTTTGTCCATAAAGTCCTTTTAATAGTTTTTAACCATTTTTGACCAAATTTCAGTGACAGCAAATTACTGAAATTCAGTAACTCTGGTAGGTGCATAAACTGAACATTATTATACAATATTTCTCTAATAGATTTAACCCTGAGCCATTATTTGAACCTGTTTCCAGTCTAGGGCGTTTCAGTTTTTCTTTCTTTACATTTTTATACAATTGACCAAAATTATTTATTTTCCATTTACAAAACACCCCCATACAGGTTCATCACTCCCGGAATAAAATTTACTTTGGAACAAATCTTTTGGATAGTATTTTTAATGGTTAAGCTCCATTTCTTATACTCACTGATCTTCCTCGGTACTGGGTGGTTCCTGCTTCCACAGCACACCGGCATACGAAAAAAACAAAACAAAAACCACTTATTGTGGTTCCTTTGTGGAGCCTCTATAGGATTTTAATTAAGTCACATATCTTGTTTGCATTTCTTTTAGCCCTTTTACACTTCATATTCCCCTAGAATGCACATTCCTTTTATAATTTATCCCCACCCTTTAGTTGCCATAATGACACATTAGCAAAATTAATTTTCACATGAAATGTAACTATTTGTTTTGTGCTTAGAGTTCCCATGTACCCAGTGTCACCAGCGCTCATGAGTCTCATGATCATTATTTTGTTCCTTAAAGCCCCAGCTCCTGGAGTCAGGTGGATGTGTGATCATTTCAGTCTTCATTCTTACCGAAAAAGTAAGTTTCTAGCCCTTGTGGCTATGGAAAAAGCTTCAAAATGTGACACACACACACCACAGTGCACCCTAAAGTCTCAAAAAGCAGAAGGCAAATAAAGACCCCCAAATCTAATATTTTTTTTTACATAATCTCATGATTTTAAAGCCAATCTCATGATTTTTGAACGTGGGGTTGGCAATACTGTATACCCCCATCAAAATGATTGTCTGATCACTCAGCGCCTCCTTACAGTTCAGTGTTCCGAACATCGCTTCTCTTGTGCCACCACCCTGCCCTTACTGTGTCTCTAATTTTTCATTCTCCAGACGCTTTTTTAGCTGCTGTTTTATTACTGAGCAAGGATCGTGTCTCTCCCCACAATTCCAGTTCTGGCTGCCACAGCCACCATTACATTGGTTAGTCTTTATTTAAAAAGATGTTGAACTTTATAAGAGCATTGAGATACTGAAAGGGTTAAAGGCTAAATAACATTAGCTACCTATGTTTGGCTTGAAAGAAAGAAAAGAATGTAGCAAAGACTGCCAGGAAACGTTGGCAACTGCCCAAAAAGTGTCTGTCAGTTTTGTAACTTTGAATGAAAGATTCAAAGGGATTTTTAGTGGAATCTTTTAAAAGCCAATTTATTTTACACATACAAAAGAGGGTTTTACAAGCGCGGAGTTTTATGTTTTTTAAACCTTACATAATGACACCAATGTATTTGCATTTCTTGTAAACGTGATTGCTCAACGCCCTGTGCGTTGCACCAGTTATTTATTTTATATATTTTTTTTAAACACAACTGTCCCCGGATTACATTCCCTCCTTGTACATTCGCAGGCAATCAAGCACAAATGGAAACCTTCTTTTCTTTTAATGATTTTGACTAAATCATCCAGAGTCAAACAATTTAAATCAGTGTCTCTGTGCCTGCAGCGGCCAGCATAATTGATTGTTTGCAGATACCTGCATCGGGAAGGACCCATCGCCTTTACATTTATTCTGAAGGAATTGTTTGGGGGGTGGGGTGGGGGGAGCATAGTGGTGGTTGTTACCTAGGGTTACCATACGTCTGGATTTTCCCGGACATGTCCGGCTTTTTGGTCCTCAAATCCCCATCTGGGAGGAATTTCCAAAAAGCCGGACATGTCCGGGAAAATAGGGAGGCATGGTAAGGGGACCGCCTCCTCCCCGGGCTCCAACTTTCCCAGCTCCCGCCGCTCTCCACCGCGGTGGGGGCCCAAGCAACTTCCCCAGCACAGCAGCAGCCGGGGGGCGGGAGGGAGGAGGGGGAATGCGGGGTGCTCAGGGGAGGTGGCAGAGTTGAGGCGGGGACTTTGGGGAAGGGGCAGAGTTGGGGTGGGGCCGGGGCGGGGAAGAGGCAGAGTTGGGGTGGGGCCAGGGCCCTGTGGAGTGTCTTCTTTTTGTAGTATTGCAATATGGTAACCCTAAGTTACCTCCCCTTTGCATACTTAGTTTTACAGTATTACAAAAGGGATTCACCAGCCATGACTGCACCCAGTTATACTGCTGCAACTGGGTTCCCTTATTAACCCAAGCATTCTCTTTTCCCTTCTCACCTAACGTTGCTTCCAATACTTTTACTGCATCAGCCTGCTTAATCCCTCCAGCATGCTGCAAAGTTTTTACAGTCTGCATAAAGGCTCCCTTTAACGCCACACTCCTTTCCCTTAAATCACTTACTGATCTCCCAGAGTGACACGTGTCAGCCCATTTCTCTCGGCTCTGAGCTTATCTTTGTGCTTTTTTGCACTCACCCTTTAGTTACAATTACTGCTCCCTGTATGGTTGCCCATGGGTCTTATTCTTCAAAATTTCAGCGTTATTCAGCAGACCTCTCCCATACTCTGCCAAGAATTCCTTTGCAAGGGTAGCCACTGTACCTCCCTCCTTTCCCCATCCCTTACTGAATTTCTCTTGAGGCGAGAATTCAATACCGGCCTGGGAAGACAGGTCATTGCCCCTTCTGTCTGGGGGTTTAAAACAACTGAAATTAACATCCGTGGGAGTCCCTTTCTGGGTCCTCAGAATGCTGGAATTATTACTGCTTAGGGCGGGTATCACCATGACACTCATTCAACCATCAATTCCTTTATTAAATCCAAAGAGCGAATGGCATTTATACAACTGCTCCAAACATGCCTAAAAAGCCTCAATAATAAGCAGTTTACTCCAGCCAAACAGCAACAAAACCTTTTATACGCGTTTGATCAAGATACAAACGGGCTAAACCCAGCGGTGCCAATGGTCGGCTCCCGCATGGTCAGGCCAGTATTAGCAACGGACCCTTGAAGAGTTTACTTTTTTAATCCCCTTTAACAAACAAGCAATGACATTGCCAATTATCGGACCTTGGCTAGGGTCAGAGGAAGCAGTTTCTTGTATAACCAAATATTTACTGCACCTGGTACCCAATGAACTGGGTTTTATTTCTATTACTTCAGCCCAAAGCTCAAAGAAGAGAACGCTGGTATTTCAAGGAGTCACAACCCTCTTCTTTCTCATGATTTCATTCTTTTTGGTCACATGCTTTGGGCCTGTCGCTAGTGCTAATGTCCCAACTCAAATGAAAACCACAGTTCACCCAGGACTAGTGTGGGCCCCTATTCCTATGTTGGCTACCAGGGGAGGTGACGGAGGCTGGTACTTACCTGGGAGAGATGGGGGGACGGGGAGACATCTGCCTCCTTGCTGATCTGGGAAAAGCTTGAAAGGCCAGGAAGCAATCCCTGCTCTGCGGGAGTCAGAAAGTAGCTGGTCCCCATGATAATGGCCCCGATTCAGCAAGGTGTGTTAACACATGAATTGTTCTGGTAACAGCAATGGGCCTATTCACTCCTGGGCTTAAAGTTAAGCATGTGCACAAGCACCATGCTGAGTTGGGGCCTGCAACAGCAAAGCTAATACACTGACCCTGCTGTGTTCCTGTTTCATCCGAGGACCTCCAAGCGCCTCACAAACTTCAACCCATCAGCCTCGTAAGAGCCCCACAGATCTTCGACCCCAGGATTAGTGTTAACGTGTTTGGTGGGTCAACGGATGTTGGCACAGGCGCCTTTTGTGAGGAGGGGGCATGTCATGTTCATATTGTGCAAGGAAGTTAAAGTTGCCAGCGAGGCACATCAGGGACTTAAGCACCAGCAGAAATGCAGCCATCTCTGGAGGGAATGCAGAAGCTGTGTAGCAGCACGCTAGAACACAGCACATTTTAGGACAGAATTATGGTTTTGCTCACCTTCCTGTTAAGTGATTGGCTTCTCGGCCATCTCTGTGATAGCACTGAGAAGGCCTAGTGGCCACTCTGACCCGCCACGAGTCCTTCTGCCTTTAATAAGAAATGATGCACGTCCTTGATATCCTCAGCTCTGTATTCACGTTTCCTCGTCACCCTCTCAGCCTTTCCCACGCTGCAGAATGTTACCGTGTTGGAGCTGAGCTGCAAGCCGTCACGGTAGCTGATGTGATGCCGACTGCAACCAGCTGTCAGTATAGACCAGGGCAAACTGGGTTCTGCGTTGTTGCCTGCCCCTGATCAAATGCTGCTGGGACCCAAGTCTCCAGGCTGTGTCTTACCCACTGACCTTGGCTCTGTGCGCTTGGCCTTGTTTGCATTTACATTTGCTTGAGCTGTATAAACCCCTGTCCTAAGTTCCCGTACATCATGCTGGCATTTGCCTTGCCTCCTTTTTCTGTTGGCCTGAGGGACGTTTCCCTTCAGAGAGTCAGAAGCCTTGTGTGCACTAGCATGTTTCCAACACCCGCCCCCCAGGAGTGTGCTAGTGTAGACAGGGTGTAGGTGTTTTCCCTACCCTTACGGGTTAGAGAAGATGGTGGTAAGAGTGCTGGCTGCCGGCACATTCTGCCCCATTCCTGCCACTGCTTTCACTGCACCATTGGGTGAAGTTGCTGTGGTGGTGGTTTTCCCGGTGGCTTTGTACAATGCAGAGGCTTAGTTGCTAAGTGATGGGGCTTGCAGGGGGCTGATGCAAGCCTGCGCCCCGTTTGTTTCTGGATCCTGATCTATTTTATAAAGACCTAAAGGGGTTGGGGCTTTGTTGTCCCCTGGGGCCCAGCGCTCTCCCAATGTGATACCTTGCCAACTGAGGTGAGGCACTGGAGCTGACAGCCCCTGATTGGAGGGGAGAGGGCTCCTGGCCTGGCGTTCTCACCCAGGGGACCTTGACTTTGCCACTTATTTCACACCTTGGTCTTGGCCCAAGGCTGAATGTCCAGGCCCATCTGTTCTTCCCGCCTTTTGAGAGTGGGGAGGGACTAGGCGGTGATTTCTGTTTGACTGATGGGGCAGCGCAGTGTCTCTTGGAGGAGGCTGGTGAATAGCTGTAGAACTTGTGACATTACTCAGGGTACAATCTGGACTGTTGAAAAGCTGAATCCCCTGAGTTCTCCAACCTGGGGGGCCTTTTACACTGCTTCGCTGTGAGCGTTACCACTCCTGGTGTCCGCACACACCACCTCCAGCCTGTAAATCGCTCCCAGTTATATTGTATGCGTGCTAGAGCCCATGAATTACACTGCAGGGCAACATCAGTGAATGCCCAGTTCCAGACTTTCCCCCAGAAATGTGCATCTTATACTGCCCAGCTCTGTCCTGGGCAACACAAGCTCATATAAAATCTGTCATTTTAGTGATAGAAAATGATATGCACAAGCCCTGTTATCGCCAGTGGAGGTTCCCAAACACACTGGTTTAGATAAAACAATAAAACAAGTTTTATTAACTAGAAAAGATAGATTTTAAGGGACTACAAGTAATGAGGCATAAAAGTCAGAATTGGTTACAAGAAAATAAAAGGAAAGCGCAACTAATACCTAACTTAACCAGCTAAGTGAATTCAAAGCAAAGGTCTCTCTCACCACATGTTACAGCAGTCGGACTGTATTCCTTTCAGTCAGGATCTCTCCCCCAGTCCAGTGCTCCTTCCTTTGTTCTTCAAGTGTTGTCAATGCCATGAATAGAGAGAGAGGGAGAGATTATTTGGAACATCTGCTCCCCTTTCTTATAGCTCTTTCGCTTCTTTGAGCATCATCTCCAGCTGAGGGTCAGGAGATGGAAAGTCTGTGTGGACAGGAACCCCCAGCTGTTTCTTTGTCAGGATGTAGATTTTCACCCACATCCTCTTTCTTGCCAAAGAATGGCCACTTAACCAGGTGATGGTCCATTTAATTTTCTTGACACCTGGCTGTGGTGTCGACTAGCCTTTCGTCTCTGGGGAACTGGTTTGTGACTGCTCTCCAGCCTTGGACCATAGCAGAATCTTATAACTTTACACACAATGTTGTCACACATATTTTACCAGGACACTAATGATCAGCAAATTATGTTTTTTTCCCAAATGATACCTCACAAGGCATACTTTGTATGAAATTTAGCATAGTCTGTAAAAGGCGTGAATATAGGGGTACAGACCATTACAGTATTGGACCTGAGTTCCTGGTTGTGATGTATTTGCATGTTTATTATCTTTAAAAATGAAATAAATAACTCTTACACCTTTCCTGAGCCAGCTTCACCGTAGCCTCTCCTCCTGGCTGCTCCAACAAGCTAATATCTTATGGGTCAGGAGACTTTCATAGTCACTTCGTGTTTAAAGCCAGAAGGGACTGTGAGATCATCTAGCCTGGCCTCGTGCATGTCACAGGCTGTTAATTTTCACCCAAGTACCCCTGTATTAATCCCAAAGACTTAGTTAGGCTAAAGCATTTCACTCCTTCGGAGACTGAACTGTGCTGTGCTCAGAGAACAGGAGAGACCAAGGGCCCACCAATGCCAGAGGCCCCCAGTGGCAGGGAATTAATCAGGTGAGAGAATTCTGTCCTGCCCTGATGTTGAAGTGGTTCCGGCGTGGTTAGCTGAAGTTGCTCGTTATTGCCTGCTCCACAGCGTGCTGGAGGAGCATGTAGTGTGGGCCACATCTTGACAGGTGTGGATGCAAAAGTGTTTGTACAAACCCCAAGCTGCTGCGGGGTGCAATGCCCTAGTAGGTTCCTGGCATGTGCATATCCGCATACCCCACTGCTGCCCCCAGGGACTTAAATCCCCCATCTTGCCCTGAGCCCTGTGAGTTACTGCCTTCACGGGACCGCTGGCTTTCCTACCTTCCTGTTCCCCTCTTGTTTCATCCTAAGGGAAGGTTTATTTTCCAGTCAGAGGTGTGGGAGCAGGGATAGATAGAGCTCACCATAGTGTTGGCACATGGGGAACAGATTGCTGAGAGCTGCATGATAGGTGTGGCCTGGCTCTGGGGCTGCCCAGCCGTGCCGGCATGGGCGGTGGGTATCATAGGCAGGGGGAGGCTATGCTTCCCCAAACAGCCTAGCATGGGCCCACCCACGCTCTGTCTCCAGGCCAGGCCCCCGCACTCTGCCCTGGGCTGGCCCAGGCTGGCCGGCCTGCCTTCCGCAGGGACTCGGGGCAGCTCCTGCTGGGGCCATGCTACCCGGCGCTCTGGGGCTGGGACCTTACCAACCGGCGCTGGGGCCGGGGGCCACGGTGGGGGTGCTCGGAGCTCCTGCGGGGGTGGGGGCATCAGGGGAGGGGGCAGTGCCTCGGGCACAAGGGGAGGGGCCAGGGGTTATCCTTCCCCAATGGCCACGTCACCGGCCACCCAAGCATGCCGGCTTTCTTTATTTTTAATACATATTTTGTACAAGTGACTGGAGCCATTTGGGAGGTTGTTTCCCTGGGGAGTAACGTGAGCTGCAGTAGTGAGGCAGAGCGTCTGTCTCTCAGCTAGGACTGGTCTCAATGACAGCTCAGTGGAAGTAAACTTCCCTTCAATGGGAGAAGAGACATCTCCACCCCCCCTTTTTGTTTAAATCCAGGAAATTTCAGTGCAAGTCACTTGAAAGGAAGAAAGCCACCTGTAAGGAATCTGCAGTCATATGTACATGGAGCGTCATCTCTGTGTGCTGCTTAAATCTATCAGGAGGCATTTATATAGCACGTATCACTGTAGGATCTGAGAGCTGTATTTAAAACAGCACCGGCCTGATTAACTGGGTTCTGGAATCCTTTTAGGCCTATGTCTTAAGAGGGAGATTATATTGTAATGAACCGACTCGTGCGCATTTGTGTGTACACCTGTGTCCGCCACCCCAGGGAACCAGAACTGATAACCTGTGTGCCATGTGTCCTATACTGCTAACAGCTAATGGAGATTCTCACTGAGTTCTAGTGGTGTAGGCGTCTGTGCATTTAGAGCAAGAGGAGTTGAATTCTGTGGTTCACAGGGCCGAAGCCAAAAGGTAAAATAATGTATGTGTTTGGCCGCTTGAGCCGCTCTCCCATCCTGCCGCTGTGGGTTTCCTATAAGTCATGGCTCTGAGTCTTCTGTCTCTTATTTATTCATCTGTTCAGCAGCCCTGCCCTGTAGTACCTGGGTCCTGAGAACCGTGACTTGCTCAGACTAGGTGTGTCCGTATGCCACTTGGCACCACAGCAAGTAGTTCTGGGCAGTTAGCGGGGTACCGTACCGCCGGCCTCCTGTCTGAGCTGATCTCCCCTAACCTGCCCCAGCTTCTTCTCCCTGCTTTCCCTGCTCTCCTCATGGAGAGTGCTGCTAGCTTTCATCTGCGCTGTGCTTGAACTCCCACTCTTAGTGGTCTTGGCTCCAGTTCAGGCATCTCTGCCTACTCCCCCTCAGCCTCTGCTCCCATCTGACACGGACTGGCTCCAGTTCTGGGTCACAGCTGCATCCCTCTGACGATACCTTTCGGAGCACCCTCATTCAGCTCCTCCCCAACAATTCATCTTGCCAAGGCAGCGGAATCGTCTCTCTTCACTCCAGACTCCAGCCCATCTGATGCTCTCGGAAAGCACCACACGCCCGTTACATGAGTAACTACGCAGAAGGAATTAACCGATGGAAACGAACTTTGCTCCTATTAGGAAAATGAAAGGCACCTCCTCAGTGGCATTACATCCACCCTTCCCCTTCCCTCTCTGACCCCCGAACCAAGAGACTTGGCTGGCTGACCGCATGTGCTCCACACGACCTGCTGCTTTCTGAGCCTCGCGAAGAGCACAATTGTTCTAACTCTGCTAGGGCGAGGCGGCCGCAAACCGCCTGCTACTGATACCGAGGAGTTCAGTATGTCCCTGAAACGCACGCGGCTGATTTAATACAAAATGAGAATTGGGTTCCCCCCGCGTGCCGCCAGTCGCCTGTTCCCTCTGCTGTGTTTCATTACAGCCTCAGCACAGCTTCGCAGACACCTATTTCCAGTGTCTGTCCGTGTGCCAGGAATGCAAATGAACCCGCCTGCACGGGCTTACTGTGCAGCAAACTGCAAAATGTATTTGTCCTGCATGTGAAGTAATTAATGGTTTAGGGGAATCAAGCGAATTACATTGACGCTATTGCCCAATTAGTTAAACTAATTGAGAAGTAACGATGGTTATCGGAGACTTTGCATCCCGGCTGCTCCACAGCAGGCTCTGTGGGCTCCCTTCGTTGCTATCTGCATTCAGAACCATCCCTATTGTATAAATTGGTCCGTATCTAAATTTCCCCCCAGGTAGAGGAGACTATTTCTGATCTGCTGTTTGATTTTCACAGGGAAAATCTTAGTGGTATTTCTTGATGTGATTTTGTGTGTCTACATGCATGTGTAAAACTAAATTTTTAATTTAAAATTGTAACTGCAGAATGAGGTGGGTGTGCGTTTGTGCAGCCTGGTCACTGAATTGTGGAACAAGTCACCTGTCATTGGGATTCCACGCCCTGTTTTCTATAGTTCACGTTCATTGTGTGGCTGCTGTGATTGTTGTATATATTGCTGTAGCCTGACCAGCAATCCTGCAAGTGTCTGTGGGTTTGTAACATGAGGTGATTTATAATTTGTAGAGGGAATTGGGGAGATTTGTATATCTAGGATCAGTATTTTTATATTTTTATTACTTTTTTTAATACAAAATTTACAAATAATACAAAATGCTGTGTTCAAAATTGCACCTTTTCTTGTTAATTTTTTTGGTTGCGTTCAGTGTATTGTTAAAACAGTAGGGGGGAAAACCCCACGTCCCACTGAGGAATGTCTGCAGGACAGAGCGCCCTGTGCTTTGTATGGACCGGGTTCTCTATGGGTTGAAGATGGCTGTGTGCTCTATTGAGTTATGCTTTCTCCGGTATTCTGTGTGACAGATTACAGCTTGATAGAGCTGCAAACATTGAATAGCAACAGAGGCGTCAATTTAGTTATTAACAAAGGATGGAATTCAAATGACGCTGGCGCGGCTCCAAGTGGCAGGAGCTTGCGAGGAGAATGTATTAAATATTCATCGAAATCTTGGCATTTCATTCGTGTCTTTCCCCCCGCCCCTCCCTCCAAAAAATTTAGTTCTAAAGGTTAGATGTCTACTTCAAAATTAATTATTTCATTAACCTGTTATAAATTAAATTTTTTACAACTAAGTTTTTAGGGTTGATTCTAAATGGTTCTTAGTGGCACTTCATCAGGTTTGCTTGTCACATGACTCATGACCTTGATCATGTGACAGTACAGACTGATGCTAAAGGCAGCATGTGACCCTAAATGCTACGTGAGCTCAAAAAAAAAATTTAAATACAAAAATATAAGCAGGTCTCTCTCTCCTTTTTTTTTTTTCACCAGCCCTTTTATAGCTCAGTCCCTACCTTTAGTCTTGAGAGATCCTGTAGGTTTAGAAAGCTCCCTGCCACAAATCGCCTGCCAGACCTGGGTAGCAACGTGCCACAGAACTGCGCTACAAAATCCTGCCCTCTCATTTTGCATCACGACTCCCAATTTGGTAAGTTAACGGATACTTTGAGCAATTAATTTGCGCAGCTTTCCCGGAGTAACTCATTAGCATGCATGGTGCAAAGCCAAGTGTAAATATGCGTGCAATCTCATCAAATAAACGTGAAGGCGCCCTCTCCATGGGATCTGCTGTCAAGCCCAGGAGAGAGGAGAGGAACATGCCTCACTGCAGATGAAGCATTTCTTTACATTTTAGCGGAAGGCTCCGGGTTGGGGATTTTAATTTGTTTAATTTTTTGGTGCCCATTTTCTGTTTTTTCTCTCTCCGTGGAGCCTCCATGGCAGAGTCCTAGTGACTGAATTGGTGCCAGTATTGTGACACTCAGTGATGGAATGCTTCCATCTGGGAGTCAGACAGACAGTCTCGCGTCCGCTGCCTTAGTGCTCTGATGTTGTGATCAAAATTATTTCTCCCGTGTGGGGCTGGTTTTTGTATTTCGCGTCCGGGTGCCTCTTGGTGACAAATTGTTGGAGCAGGGGTGATCCGGGCTGGTCGCGGACATTGTTCTGCTCCGTCAGCGCTGGGCTGTCGTCCTGAAGTGGCAGTTCGCAGACAATGCTCGTTTTATTTCGGCGTTAAACGGTCCCAGCAGCACCGAAATAAAAGTGCAAGTTAGTCAGTGTCTCGGCGCGCCTCCCGAGTAATATCCCTGCAAGGGGTGGGGCTGCTCATTTGCTCGGGCTGATTCTGCAGAGTAGTGAACTGCCCTGCAAATGTACTTGGCAAAGAACAGAGGGCTGCAGCTTTAATGACGTGAGTGCCATTCCCAGCGCCGCTCCAAGTCCAAGTTTAAAAGGACCCTGCGAGACCCACTTCCCAGGTTTGCAGCCACCACTTCATTAGGATGCAAGTCCATTGCCATCTCCGTGGAGACCATGGGAAAAGAGGGCTCAGCTGAATTAGTGTCTGGTACAACTGGCAGCCATGCTGAGAAGAGGGCAGCTGCATGCCGGCTCTGAAGGGTGCTGATGAATTACTGCTCCTGTTCGGGCATACGCCTTTGTTCCCCATTTATTGCCAGCAGAGAAATCAGAGAGAAAAGTAAAATTAATCAGGCGCAGTTAGTGATATGGGGAAAACAATGGATTGAGATCGTAGCAGCAACATCCGCCTCCGTTTTCAGCCTTAGTAACCTTTTTTTTTTTTTGTCCTTGATCTAATTATCTACAGAAGCTCTTTGGAGCTGACACGGAATGTGAATTGTCTTTCTGGTGAGGCATTGTAACTGTAGTGATCCCATATTTAATACCTCGGACATTCCTGTGCAATAATTAGCCCCTTTGTGTCACTGAGGGAAGCCATATGTTACGGAGGCATTTCTAAAGATGTTTGCAAAAAAGGAGGATTTCTCCGCGTGGCTGAATGCTTCTGCCAATCAACTTTCTTTGCTCGGGGCTTTTGATTGTATTTTACATTCACTTCCCTCCAACGCAGTCTGCTGCTGCTTAGGTAAATAAGGTTCCATGTTTGTAGTCAGGAGTTTCCATTTTGGGGTATGAATTATGCAAGCTCTTTAATTGGCATAAATGTCCGGCCTGCTTCTTCCTCACACTTGCCAGCCATCACAAACGTAACCCTTTAAATCAGTCGCAGAGGAATGACTTTCATGGCTTCAGTGCTAGAGAATCATTTCTTTCTGCTGTTTGTAGGAATCTGTGGAATTTCTGCATTGTCCCAGTGAACAAAGGATAAAAGGAACCAACAGCTTCCCCCCCCCTCTCCAAAAAACCCCAGGCCAAACCCCAAATCTTACTTTCCCTTATATGGCAAAAATGCCCCCAAAAGTCCCAGGCATGGGCTGATTTCCTGAGCTCTCCCAATAGGGTGTTGTTCAAATACAGTGTATTTGTGGGCAGTTTAAATCGTGCTGTAATTGTTCAGGAGCAGGAAATTCTCCTTCCATTAAAACCTTCCGTCGGAACATTCCCCAACGTTATTAAAAAAGAGAAAAGGTGAGAGAAGCGAATTCCAGTGAGTGCCAAGGTTAGCACTGATAGGGAGATAACCCAGGTCAAACTTGCTGCAAGACACATCAGGGCATCATTACCTTTAGCTATACCAGCCTGGTAGGACTTGAGAAAAACACCTGCGGACTCAATTCGTTCAGTCGTTATCTATAGGTCTTTTTAAAGCTTGACATTATTCTCTAGCTATAAATTGTTTGGGTGTTTTGGGATCTGGACTTCTTCAAAGTGCAGTGATATGAATGTAACTGGAATTGCAGCATAAACTCATGCTATCCAACAGCTGTAGGCGTGCCAGACTTGGGTCTAGGATGCCGGGAAACAGTATTTTAATTGTTGCCTTTTCGTCCTATGCGTAGCGGACTCAGTGAGGCATTCAGCCTAGCTCGAGGATTATAGGTGTAACTCAAACTGCACGCCTACTCTAACAGGCAGCGCAATGATCCCTTTCACAGCAATACTAATTGTTAGGGCCCTGCAATGGTTACAAAATTTATATCCGCCTCCGATCTGCAAACATGGTTCGTGGAGATCCACCTCCTGAACGTGGATATCCACAGATATAACACGGATATCTGCAGTTTTGCAGGGCTCTACCAATTGTTCTGTAAAGAGGGAATGCTCTATGTTTTCCAGAGATTACTATAAAACCCCACTCTTGGGGAAGAGCCGTATCTGAACAACTGGTTGCACTTCTGGACCTAAATGTGGGGGTCTGTTATGAACTGCACAGAGGAGCACCTTTTGTTCTGGTGCATATAAATTAATGAGATGTTGGTAGGAAGCAAAGTAGTATTAATGAGTCAAGTTTTCTCCCCTATAGTGGGGAGAGCAGGGCATTGGGCACCAGGACACCTGGCTTCTTCTCTGAGCTCTCCCACTGACCTGGGGCAAGTCACCACTCTGAGCCTTTGTTACGCTACCCCGCTGGCTGCTGTGCAGATGCACTAACCTTTATAAAGTGTGTAAGGGGGGTGGTTCTCCAGCTGAAATCTCCCCGGAAGTGCAAAGTATCCTGATCATTGGGCCAGATTCAAAGGATGCAGGTTTTACTCAGTCCTTGCCGGGGCTAAACTCCCATTTGTTTCAGCGAGCTCTGGGCCAGAGCCAACCCTCAGGGCCTGGTTCTGCAGGCCTGCTCGTATACCTCGTCCCACTAGGGCCAGTGCGTTCGGAGTGGTCACTCCAAGAACAGGGCTCTGAGTGAGAGCCTCAGCACTTGTCCCACTCTGAGCATTGCACGTGCTCACGACAGGGCTAGAGGGCTGGTTTGTGAGAGACCCATTTCAGGGATGAAAGAAGGGGAGTCCATGGCTCTTAGCCGGCTCACGTCATTCTGTGTGTTGATGGTGGAAGGCGTCCGCCATTCTCCAAAAGCCCTTCTGTATGCAGGTGAGGGGTGCTAGCGTTTCTGGTGTGGATGGACCTCATAATTCTTCCCGCCATTGATGCCGGGATGAGAGCTGACGAGAGAGGCACAGAAATGTTGCCGGTTTCCCTGCTCTACGGTGTTTGTATCCAACAGTTGTCGCATGATGGCTCCATTGTGCCTTGTCATCACAGCCTGGTTTGGGGGGCAGTCTGAGGCTGCACCAACTCAGAGGGGAAACAGATGCGTAGACGTTACTGCTCGGAGGGCAGCAAGGCCCCTGCGTACACAGTCCATCCGCCCACTGCGGCCGTAGGGCAGGCCAAGCCATGTCCCTAGCCCCTCTCTGCACCAGGGGCACCCAGGGAGTAGGGCCTCTCCACTTAGCACAGGAACTGGAACGCTGACTGGCCCTGATGCAGACCGGGCCCCGTCACCCGGAGGACACTTCCTGGCCACATGCCCTCCAAACTGCACGTCCGACTAAGGTCCAGGCAGAGTCTGCCCCTGAAATTCTGAACTCGTCAGGGGACAAGCAGGGCTCTGATTCGTCTGCTGGGCATTGTGCACTTGTATGTAATGTTTCTGTCTCTGATCCTGCCCTTATTGATGGTGCCCCAACCCCCAGTTTGGCCATTTCTTAGTCTCTTTTCTCCTGAGCGGATTGCCTCTTCCCCACCCTAGGCCCGCAGTGCAGGGTGGGACGGGGGAGGTGGTGTAGAAGAGAAGTGCCTAGGGCCGGTGATGCTTAACTAGAGAAAGTGGGTCTCTGGGCTCCAGGGAGAGAGAGGTGGTGAGCTGGCTGTCACATGGATCCTGTGCAGGGGCTCCCATCTCTGTCTGTGAGCTGACAGAAGGTGTTTTGCTTGCAGAGATGACCCATCTGTGAGATGCCCATAACTCCTTCCTCCCCTTGGTTCTTGGATCATCTCCATGAGCTCAGGTCCACCTGTGGGATGCCTCTCTCCTCCTCCTCCTCCTATGATCTTGGTGCAGTTCTTGGTACCATCACTGGTTCTGTCCCTGAGCACCTGGAAGTAGGAGCTGTTGTCTCCTGGACACCCCTCTCCTGATTTGAATCCTGTATCTCTTCCCGTTCTGTTGTCATTTCCAGTGGATGCTTTGCTCTGTGCACTGGCTTCCTCTGCTGTGGAAAACTGGGGTTACGGCTCTGTCCTGGAGCATCTTCTCCAGCTGCTGCCACAGCCGCTGCTCGCTTCAGCGTTGGAGGTCGTGTCTGTGCAGACCGCTCCTGTAGCAAAGCGTCTTGTGGCAAACGCGCAGTGACGCCTTGCCCTGAAGCGGCTGCCAGGTGCTTCCAGACACCACCGTCCCAGGCGCTCTTGGCTGCGGAATCAAGCAGAGGCCCCCAGCCCACCACAAAGTAACACAGACGTCAGCTGCGTTCTTGAGACCCCGGTGAGTGAGTGGCGAGCGGGTCTCCCCGGAGCAGCAACCTGGCCTTACGGGAGGCTCTCCTAACTGCGTGCAGCATCCTGCCCCTTGAGGCCCTGAGACAATTCCTCTGGGCCCAGGCTCTCCCCCCTCCTCTGAATGTTGCCTCACTTTGCAAGACAAAGTGTCTGAGGTGTGGGAGAGCCGAGATGATGAAGGCCCCTTTGAGGCGCCAGAAGGTCTGCATAGCCTGTCACAACATCCTAGCCCACATCTGCCCTCTGCTCTCTACTCCATCAGTCTGTTTCTCGACTCCACCATCTCCTGGGTGCACCAGAGCGTTCTGCAACTAAATGCTCCAGAGGGTCACATTCTTCCACCCAGGTCTCTAACTCCCCTCTCACACGCTTTAATTCAAACTGTATGTTTTCTTTCCGGGCCAGAAATTTCTTTCCTCCCACTTCTCTGTTCCCTGCAAACCTCCGTCTTTGGAATGTCGCCAGAAAGTGTCTTGCTTCCCCTCTGCCAAATTCTTGTTCCCGCCTTATGTCGAAGACCTGCTAGTGTGAGTCCCCCTATTTTGTGGTCTTTCTAAATCTCTGCTCTTTGAACGCCCAGGGAGTCACAGTCAGGTAGCCAAACTGTACTCTCATCAGGAAATGGGATCAGATCACACTTGTCTATCCCCTTCCCTGCTTCCCGTTCATCTCAAAATCCAGTCTCTCTCTATAGCTCATCAGTGGCCTCACATCCACCTTCTCTTATGCCCAGTGCACTGCTCCAATTTAGTCTTCTCTGTAGGTTAATACTCCCCATAGCTGGGAGGCAGTTGCTTGTGTATGTGATACCCTTCCCACCCCAGCCAGTGGGCTACTTCCTCTCTTCTAATCTCCGCTTCAGTCCTTCATGTCCTCTGTCACCTAGGCCTGACTCCGAAGCCTGCTCTCTGTTCCCCACTGCCGCTTCCTTCCAGCCTCATCCCTTGTCTGCAGGAGGATGCAACGCTTGTTCTTTCACCACGCTGGCAGATGCTTTTCTTGTGTCTGGTTTCCTACCTTCTCTTCCCTGTCTCAGACAAGGTGTCAAGGGCTCTGTTCTCCCCTGCCCTAAAACCAGGGACTACGTCAAGCTCTGTTGTATTTTAGGCCCTGTTCTTTTTGGAGACAAAGCATTCGTTTTGCATTTGTAAGTGAAAGGGCATTTCACTTTAAAAGGATTCTCTCTTCTAAATAGCCCATGAGGCGAACCAGAGCAAGGGAAATGGGCCCATTCATAAACAAGGGTGTATTGGCATTTTCCCCAGGTATGGTTTGTGGGTTGGTCTTCACCCTGGAGTGACATCACATCTAGAGACAGCAGAGCTATGAAAATACCACCTAGCAGAACCCCTCTTTCTCGCTGAATTGGTCCCTTACTTTCTAGAGTCTAAAGGCAACTCATTGAAAAAGGTCATGCCCCCCTCCACCCGTTTCTGTACATCCCTGGCTAAGGCTCCCTGATCTGAGACTGCAATGTGAAGTCTTCCCGTCTTCAAAACCCAGGCTGCAGCCTTTAGATAGACTCCCCCATTTGTATCAAATGCTAGTGCTAAGAACGTATTTCTTCTTGTAGGTAAACGTTAAGCTAATGATAGTGTTGTTAGCAAGCGTGCTGCAGGCGGGGACGGCAGGCCTGAACTTCTCGACTCGGAGCAGTCAGGAGCAGGCTGCTCTGTACCTGGCAGGTGGTGCTGACTTGCCTCCCCTAACCACCCCACCCGTTCAGGGGGTCTGCATGCCGCTCAAACTCTGCCCTCACCGAGCTCTGGGCCAGCATGAAGAGCCAGGGCTGGTAGACCCTTCCCAGGGGCTGTGAGCGGAGAATCTCACCACACTTCACTTGCGCCCACAGTAATTTGTGTATTTCCCAGTAGAACCGAATTTTGCTCCATTCTCTCTCATGGCAGCCAGCGAGCAGCAGAGGGAGGAATGAGGGGAAACCGCGTTTTGGCGGCCTGTTCTGAGCGAGTTGCATTTCCCAAGGTTTTTTTGTCAGTTTTTAGTTATCAATCAGATCAGGTCCCAATTCGAGCCAGGCCATTGCAGAGGCATTTTGATAGCTGCAGGGGAGGAGGGAGTGAAGCACTAGGGGGAGGAGGGAGACAGGTCACGTGGCCCAGCTCACTGATCGGAGACTAATGAGCCCTAGGAAATCTGTCTCTTGTTGTTGTAGGGTACACTTGACCTTGGGCGTCTCCACCCAGCACAAGGCTTTTCAGTGATCTGCTGATTTCTAGGCCATCCATTCTCGTTGCAGAACCCGCGTTTCAGCAGTGCTGTCTTCCCTCCTTGGTGAGCAACAGGAGTAGGTGAGGTGGTGACAAGCGTGAGAGGGGAAAGCAGGGACAGGCCACCTGCTCTGTTGAAGTTCCACCCTGAAACATCACTCATTTTGGGAATCAAGCGTTTGATCCTGTTCTTATAGCTGAGTGAAGCATCCCCCTGCTGCCCCTGGAGCCAGTGGTGCCAAGTGCCCATGGAAGGTGCATGTGCTCGCTGTATTTCCGCGCTGTCCTGGAACCAGCAGCGCCAGCTCTTTCCCAAGGACGCTGTTCTCTTGGGGCTTCCCATCCGAGTCTGCAGGCTCTAGGGGCAGTACAGAGTCCAAACCCCCGAATGTTTGTGGTTTTGCCATGGCTGCCTGCATTCTTCCCTGTTTACAGCAGAGTAATCAGGAGTTCAAAACCTTCAGTGATGCCAAAACCACCCTTTGTCTTCCATAACTTCCAACTCCCCATTTTTCCTTCCTTTGACCTCCATGTCCCGAAATCTTTTGTATTGTTTCAGCCAAAAAAACCCAAAATGCAGAAATACAGGTTTGTAATTTTTAAAAAGTTGCTCTGCCACGTATGACCAGAGTCAGCACTGAAATTCAGTACATATAAATTGATCATTTTTCATATAAATAAATATATACACAACCGCCTCCCCTCCGTGTATATATTCTAATTCTGTGGATTTCACAGTCCATAAGGACATGTATTCAGTGCACCTAGTTACTGCTGCTACTTCTAATTGGCAAGCTTTTCTGGTGCTACAGAGTGGAGGGCTTGAGGTTTTCGTGTTTGTTTTGTTGTTTTACCAAGGAAGTTTAAAATTCTGAAAAAAACCTGAACTCTCGGGAGAGGCTGAGTTCTGGCTGTGGCATTTCCCTGGCCCATGTTTCCAGCAGCCCTAGCTATAGGATATGGACACCAAGTATAGAACGAGCCATTTTTTACCATGCAGTACATTTTAATTTTCTAGACCGTCAATATAAATCTCTCGCAACACACCCTTGTAGATCTCAACAGAGAGGCCAAGGACTGAGTGGGCCATGGAGACCGCACTCTCCTCTCCTACCTCCCCAAACAAGGAGGAGGCACGGATATATTTTTAAACATTGTTAAGTTGAATGTTGCAGGTAGAGAAATCAGGCATGCCCTGCCTGAGTGGCTCTCCGAGCTGCTGCTTTCTGCCATATTGACTGGGAAAAGCGGACACTGCTGGGAGCTGTAAACTGCAGGAGAACAACATTCCCCGATTAGCATGAGGAATTAAGATTTAATTTGTCAAAGGCTGTTAACAAATGGTCAGTAATTAAGAAGGCAGCCAGCAAATGGCGTGTTTTCTCAGCCAGGCATCCCCCAGGGGGTTAGCCGTGGGATTAGGGGTTTGGAGTGAGTGAAAAGTATCCTGATGAGAAGTTGAAACCTCGCTGTCTGCTATTCAAGAAGTGGACTGGGCAGCACTGCCCAGGAGGGGGAGGGCCGGTACCCCATGCACAGCATGGCAAAGGGAAGAGAAGTGGATGGGATACAAGATGGATAAGAAATTGGAGAGTCCCGTTTAACCGGGGATTGCTTTCACGCTGCTGTTATCGCAGCCGCTTTGCTGCTGCCCCGGCTCTGCGGGGTTCTAATGGGCTCCCGAAGATTTGCTCTAATCCGAGTCCTGACAAACTGGATCTCGTCCAGGAGGGGGGTTTCCGTTGAGTTTTCTCTCAATCACAGTCCGTGTGGCCTTTTCAAGTAACAGGCAGGTAAACAAGCAGTGTTGAGAGGGAGGGGAAGACTGGATTTCAGCGTGCCAAAGAGAGTGAAGCTGATATGCCAGGTGTGGCACCAAATGCTGCCTGGAGCTGTGGTGCTTTTACATAATAGGGATGTCCCGGGGACCTGGTTCTCCTGTGCATTACGCTGATCTGACACCATGGACATAATTAACAACTGGATTCTCCATCGCTGGCCATTTGTAAATCAAGGTTGGGTGTTTTCCAGAAAGCTCTGCTCTGGGTTCTCTGGCCTGTGCTCTGCAGGTCAGACCGAAGTGGCTCCTTCTGGCCTTGAAAGTCACTGTAACACTGAAGACTCGGGCCATTGATTGACGTACTATGTATGATACTTTGATCACTGCCCTTGCAGTTCTCCACTCTAGGAATTGGGATTATTGCCTTTTTAAAATGGAGGGGCAATGTTATTAATGCATGAACATACAGGGCCTGATTGGTGCTGGTGCATCACTTCACGCTGACGATATTGCTCACCTTTGCCTGGTTCCTAAACTCTCTCCCAGCGAAGGTCACCCAGAAGGTGGTGGCGGGCCAGCCCCTGTAGCTTTGACCACGTCCTGGCTAGGCACAGACGATGCTTGAAGCCCTGGCGGAGGGGGCATGGTCCAGTGTTCAGGCTAAGATCCCTGGACCTGCCAGCAGCTACAGACACCCTTGGTTGCAAGGGTGCTGCACACCTGTCATGGCAGTGACCTGACGGTCAGAGTCCCACCTCAGCTGGTAGAACCCAACGGGTTGTGGTGGCTCTTTGCTTCTGTTCACTGAGGTCCCTTGCTTGTGGCGTCTTTCTGGTCTGGACTCTGTTGCCTTTTATTCAGCATCTGCATAAGGTTCCAGGAGAGACTGAGAGACATCGAGGTGTCCGTGCCACCAATACGCGGGTGGTGCCAGCGCTACATCTCCTTCCAAACAGATGTAAACGAAGTGGTTTCCCTGTGGCCTGAGTGTATTGGGGACCTGGCTGGAGAGCCGCTGACAGGCTCTGTCCCAGTAACATGGAAAGGATCCTGGTTGGCTGGAAGCTCTGCTTCCGTTGAGAGTCCTGGACAATAAGAGGTGCGGCCGTGGGATCCTACTGGAAACTTCATTGCTCCTGAACACCCAGACAGCAGCCGGGCTAGCAATCCTTTCCTTCCTGTGCAGCTAGCCAGCCACCTCTCCCTTTCCTCCTGGCCACATTCCCAGCCACAGTGATCCAGGGCCAATCGCTGGAAGATGCACCACGCTCTCCTTGGGGCTGCTGCTGAAGGCCACCCAGAGACTGCGCTCAGGGCTGCAGGCAGCGACCTGCCTTCTCAGTGTGCCACGCTCCTCTCCAACATGCCACACTTTGCTTTGGTTGCCAGTTCCTTTCTGGGTCCTGCTAACCCTCACGATTCTTCTCTTTACAGCCTTAAATAGGGCAAGGCCCAGCGACCTTGCAGACCGCCTGCTTCTCGGCATCCCATCCCAGCAGCAATACTCAGTGGGGATGCGTCGGTCGAAAGGCTCAACTTTGACCTCACAAGCATCTGTGGGAGGGTGTGGGGGTCTTAGCGACGGGATTCCCTTCAGCTGAAGATCAGGCTGGCCTGCAACCTTGCCATTGATGGGTTGTGTCTGTGCCGGGTCCTGCTCCAGCAATAGTGTCATCTACAGGGCTGCTGAGAGCGGGTTTGGGCCCTGGTGGAAAAAAAAAATTCGGGCCCCCAGCAAGGGTGGACCGGCTAAACAGGGCCAACGAGAGGGGGGGGAGCCCGACCCCCGGCCCCCCTTCTGGACTGCCGGGCCCCGGTAATTTGTACCGGCTTCCCTCCATCTAGTCGGCCCTGGCCATCCGTGGATGTGCCAGCGTAGACCACCCGTCACTTGGAGCAGATCTAGAGGACACGGTTAAAATGCTGGCGTCTGCGTAGAGCTACATCTGCACCAGTGCTCCCAGTCTGCCAGTTCCCCAGCAAGTGCAGCAGTGGGATCTCTTAAGAACAAATGTAGAGCAGACCAGGCCTAAGCGCATGATGCAAAACAGCCTGGACACTTCCCAATTAAGCACGATGACTTGAACCCCCGACAAAGCCCTGTGGGAGCCACCCCCTGGGATTCCACCAGTCCAAGGGAGGAGCTTTCACTGAGCCGGAGGAGGAGAGCTCTTGCTTTCTGAGGGCTAGTCAGGGGCTCTCTTCATTTCTGGGGCACCTGCTGCTGAGCCCTCCACTCATTAGTGGTGGACTCGGAATACACCAGTGGCCAGAAGAGGGAGCACGGGGCAGTCTGGTACCTGGCTTCCCTCAAACCCTGCTGAGAGCCGAATGCCCAAGCACTCTGCAGCTGGAGACACCTACCGTGTGCCAGGGTGGGACCAGCTGTCTGGCAGGTTGTGTGGTGCCCCGGCACAATTAAGGGCTTTTCCCTTTTAAATGAATCTGTTCAGCCGCACAGTTAGTTATAGTTTTTAAACAAAGCGATGTTTGCCCAGCCCTCTCCTCCAGACAGAGTGCAGGCGGCGGCGTGGCCTGTCACTCTAAGGCACTGATTCAAATCCAGCCCTGGCCTGTGGGGACGGAAAATTGTTGCCCTGATGGACTCTCGTGTGGTGCATTTGGTGGGTCCGTCTTGTTCGAGGTGCCAGTGAGAAGGGCTCACCTCACAAAGGGCGCTTCTGCCATAGGCACTGACTACCGGGAGACTGAACTCCCCCCGCTTACGGCTGAGAGGACTCATTCCAGTCAACCGCAGGGGGGAATCTGGCAACTTCATCAGCATTTAATGTGCCAGAAAAGTTTTTTGACTATTTAAGAAAATTAGTAACTTTCTGGTACTAACCGACCAGACAGTGGATATTGAAAACAAAGCGCCTCGTTCTGTCGGGAATTTGCTGCCGCACAGTCCCTGCCTTGCCTCATGAGATCCCAGCTCCCCGCAGGATGTGTGTGCGCTCCAACTCTTCCTCCCCTGCTGTGCACAGGCACTGGGCCAGGTTCTGAGCTCTGTCACGCCCTTGGAAATCTGCAGTCAGCCTTTATACCAATGTGAGAGACAGCAGACGCTGGCCCAGTATCTCCCAACATACTCTATCTCACCCGCTCCTTTTCGCTTGGGCTCGGAATTTGCTATCAGATGCTGCACACAAAGCAGCAAACCCCAGTCTTGATTTAATAAGTATCTGAAAATGTCATAAGAGACGTGATAATAAAACATCAGATGCAAGAAAATGACTAGCCAAAAGGCATTTAAAAAAGCGAAGAGCGTAAATGTACTAGATTAAGACACTAATTTCTGTCCCTTGTATGTTCTCCATCTTTCCCAAGTCTTGACAGACAGAAATAAATGCCCCTCTTTCTCCAAAGCACTATCTGCTTCTCCTTGCTGTATTGTAACCACAGGGTGCCCAGAGCTGTAACAGCCCATTTATTTTCGAGATTTGATGCTTTATCACTTTCAAAGGAGAGGCTCCGCTAGTTCCTCATGCATTTCCATTGCGAGCACTCACACTTCAAGACAGATCGAGATTCTGATGGTAATAACTAAATTTGATTTCCGACAATCTGAAGTATCTCTGTAAATTAAAGACCTGCAATTTGTCCCTTTGTTTACACCATGTAAAAAAAGCATAAAAACAAAATAGTTAAAATAAGTCCTGAGAAATGAGAGGCTTCCTTTGTAACTATGCAAACCTGTTATCTGGTCTTTTTCCTTGTGGACGTAGCTATGTGCTGAATAAAATGCCAGCAAATTCCCCAGCACAACACACAATGCAATAAAGACAGAGGCCAGATCAGCAGCTCAAGTAATGGATGTGTTAATGGTTTAATAGGCTGATCACCTCCTAAATAATTTTCTCAGTTCTAGAGCAATTGACCCTGGTCACAGTGGTAATAAAGGACTGTCCCCTGGGTTCTTGTTCAAAGGTTCAGGAAGCCCTTCCAGAGAAAGCCTTAAGTGGCTTTTAACAATATATATTTTATATTGTTAGAGTCTAGTACTCTGCTCATTCAGCAGTCAGTGCAAATACCATCAGTTCAGGTCCATGGATATTTCAATTAAAAAAAAAAAAAAAGGAAACAAAAACGATAAATAGAAATGAATTTTGTCAGACTAGCTCTTTGTTCGCTTCCCGGCGAGTGGGGGCTGCGCCGACGCTGCCTTTCTGCATGTGTAAAGGCATCTTGTGAATATGTCACTTTGCTTTGTAAACACACACTAGAACCTTTTGTTTTGCCAGGCGCGAGCTGGGAGATGTGGCAGGGAGCCAGTGGGGCTGGCAGGGAAAGCGTTGCACGTGGTCCTGCTAGAGCCAAGCGAGCGCTGGAACGTTCCCCGGCATTCAGAATTAATCCATCGTTATTGCCGTTCATTGTTTGGGGCAACAGCTACAGATGGGTTCCATCTTGCAGCCTGCCTTGCACGCCCTGGAGCCCACGGAGAGGGGGCCCATCTCACTGCTGTGAAAACACGAGCTGAAGCCCTCACAACCCGGCGTGCAGAGGGGGATGGATATGTGTACAGAGTCAGAGCCTTTAAAGGCTTGTCCTGTTCCAGCTTATTCAGGGCGTTGTTTGTACTCCTTAGCCAACAGCTTCTTCCTAGTTACGTTTGTTACAAAATGTGCCAGTGTTTTTCTGTCTCTAAAGAGTTCTGCCTTTCAATCCCTTTCTAGGGCCCTACCTTCCCTGGCACCTCTCTTAGGGATGCTGCTGTCCTGTCTGTTGGTTCGAGTAGGGTTGGCAGTGGCTGAACAGTGTGGTGTGGTGTTTGTTGTTACCTGTTCTCGGTGCCCATCCAGCACTCGGACCTCTTGGCTGGGGAAAAGATTGTCAATGTCTGATCTTAGTTCAAGATCGATGGGCCAGAGCCCCCAGGAATGTAAATCTCCACAACGCTGTTGATTTCCGTGGAGATGAGCCAGTTTAAACCAGCTGGAGATCTGGCCTGTATATTTAAAAGCCCAAACTCCGGGCTATTATTATATTTGTTTGAACTTAACCAAAAACAAATTGCCCCTTACCCTAACAGGTTTGTGTTGCTTTTGACCCTTATAGCATTGAGGGTTTTGTCTTCTCCAGGGTTTTGATATCTACAGTATGTGCCTGTGTTGTCCTGTTTTTCTGGCCACAAATAAGAAAGATATCAAACATCTGTGTAATTGATCAAATAAAACCAATCACGCATCTCCTCTCCTCCCCCAGCCGTGGATGTAATTAAATCTGAGACCATGTGGAGCAAAAGGTTGGAGCAGTCTGGACGGGAGACCAGCTTTCACACTCCTGCTGTATCAACTGCCCGCATTCCCTCTGACTCTGCGACAGCAGGGCCTTCCTTTAACAGGCTGCTGGGAAAATCCTCCTCAGAAACGTCCAGCTTTTTGTTACTTTTAACAGAGTAAAAGATTCACTGGTGGTGGCAGTTGGGGAGGGTTGTTAAAGCTTTAGCTTCAGTTGCTTCAGTGATTATGGCCGTGAACCACAGTGCACTGCTCCATGTGTCTTATCTTGGATGACTTTTTAATGCCATATAAAACACTGGCTAGTTTCAGCCCTGGCTTCTTTTATCTATATCGAATCAGTGTTGCAGACGTCTAAATGGAAATATATATCTGCTGGGTGGCTGATTCGCACACCCACTGCACGAGCGCGAATAAATCGCTGTGTCGCGGAAAGCGTGCTCCATCGCGTGGATACAATAATTAAACTGAAATGCGCTGTCTGTAAAATACTGTCATGTTTAAACATTCCATTGTTCCCTGCGAGTTCCACATGATGGAACTTGATGCCGAATCATTTCATTCAATTAAAAGTGGCAGGCCTGCTGCCTTCTGCGCCGCCACTGGGTCATTAATACTTGAGATAATTTGTTACACACCCTCCCCCGCCCTCCCAACCTCCCGCTTGCCTATACAGTGACAGCATCGTCGCGGATGTGGCGATGAATGAATGGCAGTTGCCTGCTGCCGGGTTAACTGTTTCCCTGCTGCCCTAATTTACCTGGTCCAGGGGGAGAAATGCACCTGCACGGCCCTGTGTGCCAGGAATCCAGCATCCTGGGCTGCCCTGGGCTCCTGTCAACGGCTGTTGTGGCAGCCGGGGTGGGTGGAATGTCCCTAGACCACTGTGCTTCCAATGCTGCCATTGTAGCCACTGTGGGTGGTGGTTAGAATCGCTGTCCTTTGGAGGCATGACTCTGGATTTCTAGAAAGGAAATGCTGGCCAAGTAGATTTTGAAATCAGGTCAAGAATGGCAAACACTGACTGATGGAAATGACCACTCTACTGCTGCAAGGCTGGGAGCTGCTCACAGTTTTCCAGTGCAGAATAAAAGAACACTGGCCTTATTCGCCATTCAAGTGCCTCCAGCTGTTCTCCAGGAATGTAATAGAATGACACTAATAAATAGCAGTGGGGTTGGAGCCACCCCCTAAAGCGGCTGCATTGTTTGATGCACTGGCAGCGCCGGAAGAGTCCCCACTAACTCAGTTACCGCAGAGCCCCAGTATGCGATTACCGAGGGCATTTACATCTTATTAACTGAGCATCTCTGGCAGCACTTAGGGAAAATGTTCCTCTCCTTAGAGCTGCCAGGGAGGCTGTCTGAGCTGTCGGTTACTATTCTCAGTGCTCATCCCTGCCTCTGGGCCTGCCCCTCTCGTAGTCCCAACAGAGGGGAGGCCGGAAGCCTTCAGGGCAGGGTGCTTACTGTTAGGGCAGTAACGTACAAGTCACCCAAAGGGCAGCTGCGTGCGTTTGTATTGCCATAGCCTCCGAGTGCTGGGTACAGACCAGAAACAACGTGAGAAGAGACCAGTCAGCTGCTGTCAGGGCTGAAGTGACAAGGAGGAGAGATGAAGGGGATCCACTCCTCAGAGTAGCCAAATGGCTGCAGAGCGTTGGATGGGTGTAGATCCCATTGCTGGGCGGAGCGGGTAGCCTGGAGTCCTAGGTGGGACTAGGCCTGGGTGTGTCTGCAGGGTTTATGGGGCTGGGCAGTGATCTCCCAAGAGAAGGGGTGGGCAGCCACGTTGCTTGCGTGATGTGCAGCTAGCCTGGCTGAAGCCCAGAGGCTGTACTTCCAGAGCCTTGCTCCCTGCGGCTGAGTGACCCGAGGACGGGAACGCACAGCACCCTGCAGCCGCGCTCCCTTGTCGGCGTCGCTCTTGCCCTCCTGCCTCTGGGGTTTGTCCATGTTGCTCTCGGTGTAGCCTCAGCTCCTTGGGGCAGGGGCTTCCTCTGTCCCGTCTCAATCCGGCCTGGCTGGGGCAGCCAGGGGCCTGCACGCTCACGAGGCTCTACAGCAATAACAGAAGAGACAGAGGCCGGCAGGCAGACACAGGCTGGGCTCTGTCAGCATGAGGCGGTAGGTACCTCCAGCCCAGCCCCGAGCAGAGGAGACAGTCCCTTTAGTGTGGAGTCTGGAGGGCACGGGAGCACCTGGGGCAAATGGAGGATGCCATGGGGGGAAGGGGAGCACCTGGGGCAAATGGAGGATGCCATGGGGGAAGGGGAGCCTGTGGGGCAAATGAAGGATGCCCCACGGGGAGCTTCGCCCACAGTGAATGGCCAAAGAGGTGAATGCAGGAGCCTATCAGAGCCATGCACCATGAGCTTGTTCTCGGTGCAGGACCGGTTTTTGTGAGCATGCAGGAGCCGAGCCAGGCGTGTGAGAGATGGTGGTGGGCAGAGGAAGCCTGGCTCAACACCCTCCATTATCCTGGTTTAGTTCTGAGACTGGCTCGTCCGCGTTGAGCTCTGGGATTCCTCATGGCAGGAAGGGCAGAGCCTCCAGGACAGAGTGACAAGCTGCCACATCAGTGCATGTGGGGAACTCTCCATCGCGGCCGTCCCACCCCTGTAATGTCGCGGAGTCGAGGGGAGAGCTTGGCCCGTACGGCAGGGCCAGAGCCTGCCTTTCCATGCCTCTCCCTGAGATCTTCTCCACTCAGCCACCACCGCAGGAGACTGGACCACAGCAGCGCTCGGCTTGGACTCCAGCACAACGCCTCAGGAAAGTGCTTGGAGAGAGTCCCTCCAGCAGCCCCACCAGTGCTGGAACGAACGCCCCCCAAGCTCCGTCCGTCGGGCTGGTGGAGCAGCTTGGAGCCAGCGGAGAAGCAAGAGGAGTGTTTGTTGCTCATGCGCTGTGGCCCAGAGGGTCTGTCTTCCCTGCAGCTCTTTCTCAGGTGTTTCCCCAACCCAGCTCCCCCCACACCCAGAGTGTGTGGTGCTTTCATCCTGGCCCAGCCGGGGGTGGGCTGGACCCAGGCTCTGCTTTCACTCGGGCTTATTACCTGCCCCCTTGGCAGTGTGGATGCAGGCACATTCATTCAGGTGCTGATAGTCCTCCCGTGCCTTCCCACAATTCCCTCGGGGCTGTATTTTCTTGCCCTCTTCCTACTCCCGTCTTCCCTGGAAGTCACCTACCAGTTTATAGGCACCAGTTCAGCATTAAACCCCCACGTTTGGCGGCTGTATTGCTGCTGGGCTTTCACAATGCTTGAACAGAGGTGCCGTCCGGGGTATCCTACTCCCAGCATGCTGGCCAGAGGTGGACACCAAAGTTCTGGGGGGGGTCTCTGTTGTGAGGTCAGTCAGAGCCACAATTTGGATACCCCAAATCTGCAGTTCTGGGAGGCCATTTGCAAGAAGCTGGCAGCGAAGGGGATTCACTAGATGGGACCTCAGCGGAGGGAGAAAAGTAAATCCCTCAGCACTGTGTACTGGAAAACCGAAGACCACACCTCTCAGTTCAGCAGCTCACCAAACATGGGGGCTGCGTGTTCAGCCCCACGCCAGGCACAGAGCCCACTTTCACGCTGCAGCTGCTTTCGACTTTGGTGTTAGTATTGGCCTGAGGGTCGAGGGGCCAGAGGAGACACCAGGAGCACTGATTCAGAGGGCACAGAGCAGGTGCTGACCGCTTTGGGGTACAGCCTGGATGACCTCGAACCAAACTCCCGGGAACTCATCTCATCCAGGGAAGGACATGCATATTCTCCCCCAGTACAGCGTGAAACAATTCGTCGAGTGGTGCAGCAGCACTAAGAATCAGGGGATAAGTCCTGGCACCTCACAAGGGTGAGCGCAGCACCAGTGTGGAAACGAAAACTCAGGTCTGGATTTGCAGCCTGGATGCTCTAGGCTAGCCCAGCGCCCAGATCTGGGTTAGCTCCTCGGTGAAGATGTACCCTGAGCAGCGCCTCTGAGTCCTTCTTCAAGTAGCATCCCTAGGGTGCGCCCTACTGGCTGGGTGGGGGCTCAAGATGGTTTAGTTATTTATCCAGAGAGGCCCTAAATCTATTGCACCCGGCCTTGTTGCTGCTGTTAACCACTGGGCAGAAGGGTTACATGGCCATTATGTGAGGTTTTATTAATACAGGGGGGCTGCAGCGAAGAGTGGCAAGGGAAGGGTGTCTGAGAGAGACCATCTCTCACGTAGGGAACTTGGGGCTTCCGGCTTATCCTGCTGTTAATAAAAGGCAACTCTGCTGAAGCCAGCGGCCTTACCTGGTGCACAAGAGATCCCAGCCATGCCCTCTGTGGCCTCCTCACAGCTCTGAGCTGCTCTGCTCTCTTTGCTTGGTGGGAGTGTCTTACTCTGCCCATTGTTTCCATGGGGTCTACCAGGCTGCAGACCTAGCTGGTTCCTCGGAGCACCCTCGGCTCTGGCGCTGTCTGCGCTCACAAGTGGCTGGGTGAGAGCTGGCAGCCCTGGTCTGTGTCGTGATGAGAGGTGGCAGAAAAGTAGCAGTAGTCCTGAACAAGGTCCCTGAGTCGTGAGCGCTTAGCAGCATGCTGACATTCCAAAGGGGTTTATTCCACCACACTCCAGAGTCCCAGTTTGGTTGTGTTTGTGCTTTAATCCCTGGTGGTGAAGCGCCCGCCTCCTACGGTGAGCGGCGCTGTGGAGATCGTGGATAACGCTGATCTGGGGAAGGCTGAGCCAGGTGTAGGCAGCTCTGGTTCCAAGCTGACCGGAAACATGTGGCTTGTCTGAGCCCACTCATCCCCTAGCACGACGTTGGACATAGACCTGCTTTTGCAGCCTACCAAGTGGCACCCAGCCCATGTCATTCCCCTGCAGTTACCGGTGAGAGGGGATGGACCAACTGCTTCACCCACCCACTGTGTATGCTTGGGTTCCTCCCCATGCCTTGCACGGCCTGAGAGTCGGAGGTGGGAATCCAACAGGGTTTAGCCATTTAAAACCCTGCTGTTCATAAGAAAAGTCTCCCATTGTGCCCCCCCAACACACACACACACAAAATTACATCCAAATAATCAGACACAAATGCAGCCATAATGAAAAGTAAATTTAATATCCCGGGTCCTATTTTTGTAAATTAGTCTAACCAGCAGCTACAGAATAAATGACACCTAATTACTGTTCAGGGAAGTTCATGCAGAAGCGCTTAGCTGTGAGATGATCATAGGGAAACACCATCAATGACAGGAAATGAACAAGATGCCGGCTGTAGGAAATTGTAATTACAGAAGACTGACATACTGTGAGCTGTTTATGATAATGAAGTGGTGCATCAAATCAAATTAACCTTCGTTATTTAACACAGAATGCATCCACAGATGCTGAATCCAAAACTGGAGCAGGAACCCTTGCGGTAGCTGAATTCGAAAGGCAGCGAAAATGAAGCCACTGAGAGCTGCTTTTATTTAAGGCATGTTTCCTAAGGCATTGCCTCCGCTCTGCCTGCTCCAGGGTCCTGGCTGATGCAATGGCATTAGCTAGTTCAGCCAGAGAGTCTGTGGTGCTGCTGTCGACAGCCCGAGGAAGCTGCTGCTTTGCCGAAGAGCCTCTCTGCGAATGGCTGATCATTCCCACTCTCCCTGGGAAAACCTTTAGGCCAGCCTCCCTTCCCTCTTTGCCCCTGATGATGTGTCCCCTTCCTCCCGCTATGCCTGCGTTTGAGCGCTCGCTCGCTCTTACCTCTGGAACAGAGCCAAGGAAAGGTCAGTATCCTACCATAGGAGGAGTTAAGAGAAGCCAGGGGAATGTTTTCCATTAGTCCCAGTGGTCTCCCTCAGTGCGGGTGCCAGCATGTTCCTCGGCCAGGCACTCAGGGCAAGTCACCATGCCACTTCCATTTGTAAGGCAAAGGATGCAAGTGCCGCTTTCCTTTTTTAAGAAGGTTTCCTTTGCTCGTCGCTCTTCCTCGCGAAGGCTCCTGTGTTTACTGCAGGGACACTTCCCTTGGGATCCTTTCACGCCGACGGGTAAGTCCCTTTCCAATTCACCCGAATGCTCTGGTCAGGATTCATGAGCTTTTGAAACAAGGGGCCCATCTTTGCCTCGGCTGTTGTTTTTAGTGCACCCACAGTGTGCCACTGCCAGGAGGAAGGAATTGTTTAGCGCCAGTGCTCGTTTCCCCTGGGTTATTGCAGAGGCTGACACGGGCTCTGCTGAAGGCAGCATTACCTGCAGAAAGCTGCTGTGCAGACAGGAGGGGATTACAACTGTAGTTTTAGGGCAAAGTTGTTGTTTTTTCTAGGTTTTATTTTTGTATGTTATTTTTATTCATGGCTTTTGTTGGGTTCAAAAGAGGTGCAAAATCCCACCACACATTCCTTGGATAACTCCCCCACCCACCGGTCATTTGGAGGGCCAGGTTCAGCGATAATTAAGACTTGCTCTGTTGGGCTGAGTGAATCAAAGGGTAGCTGGATTAGAAACAGGGAGCGTAGCATTCAGAATGTGGCATGTGTTCTGCCCGTCTAATCCGTTCCAAGCACACATTAAAGAAATCCATTGGATTAATAAACCAATCCCTCCTGGACTGGCTAGGAATGCAAACACCCTGTGATGCCATTTGCGTTTTGAACGGTTGGATCTGATCTGCCTTTTGCCGTGTTTGCTGTGTGACGTTTTGAGTTGTCTGTTGTTAGGAAATATTTGCCCAGTGCCCTGAATGCCTGCAGGGGCCTCCGGTCACTTTAAAGCCAAAAGGTTGTTCTGCAAAACTTCACATTTGTTGGACAAATACAAGTCACTGGTTCAGTGAAAGTCCTGAGTTCTGCTACTCCCGGGCTCCCGTGCAGCTGCGGTCAGATTTGCCTTCTCCCTGTGCTCAGCTGTATTTTTAGTTTCCTTTCTGTTTATCCAGTATTCGTATTAAGACACCGGCACGCTTTTCTTTCTGTGTGTCCAAAGAGAACGGTTACACCTGCACGCTTGTGTGTGCACAACTCCGAGTGGTAATGCTTTACATGAAAGAACCCGAACAGCTACATTCGTTTTAGGCAGCCTCGTAAAACGAGCGATGCCGTGGTGGCCTGTTCTGAATGACATCTGAGCATTTCCACACATGTGGTGCCTGGAGCCCAATGGGTGTGAAACCTCAGCAAGGGGGAACTGGCAGGCTTTGGAGTAGAACAAACAGCCAACTGGCTGGGCATGGATAACTTCAAAATGTCAGGAGTTTATTCACAGCTCTGCTTAATGTAAATGCCAGGCACTGAGAAAACCCCGGGCTTCTCAGTGAGAGCACTGCAGTGACTTCTCCTGTCTCAGGAACAAGAGCAGTTGGTCTCCTCCTGGGTGAGTGGCAGGAGGAACTGGGCAGGGAGCAGTTGGACAAGGGCTGGAGGGGAGAGGAGAGGAGGCTGCAGGAGAACAGGTGGGATTGGAGCAAGGGCAGGATGAGGATGCTATAGTCCGTAGAATCAGAGTGAATTATGCTCTATAATTAACACTCCCCGGGCGATAGTTATGAATTATTTAATCACAGCTAGAATGGGGTGCCTAGTTCTAAATGTGCCTGTTTACACATCAGTTTACATGTGTCTATACATGGGTATGTCTAGCTATAGATAGATCTATCTAAGATCTAGAGGGATAATAGATAACGAAAAGAGAACAAACCGTGCCCTACTAACTCCCTCCCTAGTGGCACAGAATTCCCTTACAAGATCCTGCCCAATGTCCTTTACAACCTCATTGAGCTGAACGGGCTCCTCTCGGAGTCCTCTCATCTCCAGCCCGGTACCAGGGGCTCCCGCGTGTATCAATTAGCACCCCAGGTGTCACACTAATAATTCTTCATCTCATGCAAGCTCCAAGTCCTGGTTCATAGCGGAGGGCGCTGGGCTTTTGTGGTTACAGATTCAGTTTTGCTTCTCTCCCTCAGTATTGAAATGCCTTGCGACTTCTGATGGTTAATCACTATTGTACAGCACTAAAGAGGGAAGATTTTCTCTAATCCCCTTTAAATGGTCTCCAAATGGGGGCTCAAGCAAAGATGACTAATGACAGACATGATTAAACTAATTTAGTAGGTGAAGCTTTGATGGGAGCCCTCTCAAGCCCAGGTATTGCCGTAGGGGACTGTACACCAATTATCCACATGGCAAATCCAAACCTCCCCACTGTAGTATTTGAATTAAGGAGACGGGGGGCTAGGCCAAAGGATGCCTTTTTGACTGGAAATATTTGTATTGATTTGCTGCAAAGGCCCACCTTGTATAATCTCACTAATGAGACAGTAAATCCAGATTCTTTTAATACCCAAGTATGCATCCCATACTTTGTCAAATGCCTTTACTGCATCTCTCATCAAAGGATTCCCTGTGTACATGTATTTGCCATTCAAAAGCTGTCAACTATAGTGAAATATAAAGGCAATGAAACATGTCTACGCAGTTCTCCACGGAAGATGCTCTCAGTTCTGGAAATCTGTTTTAGTGAATTACGCGTAGTACCAGACACTGAACTCCTACAATTGGATTCCTTGCTGGAACAAAGCTGAATTACAGTGAGCTCGTGTGAGAGTGGAGAACTGATGTTCATGAACATGTTCTAGCCCCATGCACCCCCTCTGGGGAGGGTGAACAGAAGGGCACATCGTAGCCGTGTAGGCGACAGGCTACAGCTATAAGTTCAGGGCAGTACGTCTGACCCTTCTGCAGCAAACACCTCTGTGATGCATCTTGGCTGACAGACACTCTCAGCCTGGTTAATTTCCTGGCAGAATGAAAGTTTTGCAGGGCAGACAAGCAGGCCATGGCCAGCTAGAGGGTTTCAGGGAAAGAGGGAGTTTTAAAATCCTATTGAGCCAGCTGTAGACTTTCCCATGGAGAGCATGGAAGCTCTGCGCAATGTGCTCCACTAACATCTGGTGAGGCAGGAAGAGCAGGGACACTCCTGACTCCCCTCCCGGAGCCGCTCCTGCCAGACCCTCTCACTGCCAGACTGCACAGGGTGCACAGCTGCCTCCCTCTAGCGTCCTCCAGGTACCTATTTCCTGCCCAATTCACAGAGCAGGGGAGAAAATAGCTGATTGGCTCCCTAGATTGCATGCAGGGCCTGTTCTGGTAGGGGACATGCTCAGAGGCTGCCTCCTGGATCGGGTCCCATTCAAAACCCAACCGGCTGCTGGGGAGGAGGAAGAGATGGCGGTGCCCAGTGCTTAGAGCAGGTGCCTGTTCCATCATGGATAAAGACTTACATAGTCACTGGGCCAGAGAGAGAGCAGCTCTAACTCTGTAGTTCAGTGCTTCAGGCACCCACCTGGGAGGTGGGAGACCTGGGCCCGGCTCCAGTCCCCTTGCTCCAATTGCTCTTTCATCCTTTCCCACAGTGGAACATCATCAGCAGGAGAGATGGGGGGACCCCCCCCCATCAGAATATCCCATAGCTCGGTGCTTAGAGCACCTGCCTGACAGGTGGGAGACCCACGTTCAAGTCCTTTCTCACTCTCCGGCAGAGGGGAGAATTGACCCTTAACACTCACCGTCCGTGCAACCTTTCAGCAGCCCCTTATGAGCACTAGACAGTTACTCCTCAACAGCCCAGGCTGAGGTCAATTGTGTTAGCCATACTTTACAGCGGGGGAAACTGAGGCTCAGGAAAGTTTAACAACTTCTCCAAGGCCACAGAGGGAGTCAGTGTCAGAGCCAGGCTTCGTCCTGAGGATCCCTGACTCCCAGTCCTGTGCTGAGACCATGAGCCCAGCCTCCCTCTCTACTCTGTTCCTGTGACATCACTGGTGCAGAGTAGTCAGGCTGGCTGATGACTGACCTCTAGAAAGAAAGCCCACGGGGTCATGAAGGAGAGCGAGGAATTGAGTTGCGGAGAGAGACGTCCAGCCAATGCTACTTCAATTACAACGAACAAGAGGCTCTTGAATATATGGGAACAAGTTCACTGTGGCCCTAAATCACCTGAAATCAAGAGATTTATGCCAGCAGAGAATTTGCCAGCTGGGAACATAGGAATTGCTGTGCAGGATCAGCACCATGGCCCACTTAGCCCAGTATCCTGCCTCTGAGAATGGCTGGTGCCACTTACAAAAATTGCTGCAGGGGGCAACCATGACCTAGGGTGACCAGATGTCCCGATTGTATAGGGACAGTCCCGATATTTGGGGCTTTTTCTTATATAGGTTCCTATTACCCCCTCCACCCGCTGTCTTGATTTTTCACCCGTGTTGTCTGGTCACCCTACCATGACCTAGCCAGCTCATAGGGAAAGTTTCTTCCTAACTTCTGACACTTAGAGGTTGGTTCATGCCCTAAATGTGTTCCATGGTCTGACTCTTAATGAGAGGATGAAGAAGGGAGATATGCATGCCCCAGAAGCCAGTTCCTGCCTTGCGTTCCAGGCACCGCTGGTCTCCAGGTGGGAGAGACCTGGTCTGTGGTGCTGCAATGCAACACTCCCCAGCTGCCTGGCTACGGGACATGATTTCAGTGTGTAGGTGCCATTTGTCTCAGAACACAAACTAGCCCATTAAAAACATTCTTGGACAAATCATTAGCAGGCTGTTGCAGGTTCCTGAAGATTTAAAATCCATAAATATTTACTGATGTGATTGAACAGGCCACCATGTTTTTAGACCGTTTCTAACTATGGATTGGAAGCTGTTATGGTTTCATTAAACACCTATTAATGTGAATGTGTTTCTAATACCAGTAGGAAAGTAAAACAGAACATATGGGCTGTGACACAAGCTGTCTGAAACAAAGGCATTCCCAGCTGCTCGTGCTGGGGCTGCCTGCTTTTCTGTGGCTAGGAGCAAGCCGGTATTGAATATGGGTGGAGATATAATGCCCAACTACGAATAATTCAAATGGTATTGAATTAATTCAATAAAGGGACAGGATCCGTCTGTACTGACAGACCTGACATTTAAATTCCTAGTCCAGGGAGCTGCAGTATAAAAAGTTAATAGGATGTCGGTTTCTAACAATATATATCACATAAGTCTAAGGATATTGCGTAGGCATCTGACAAGTACTGTAGCACATGTGGAATATAGACTTCAGCTCTGGTCGCCCCACTTGAGATCGATACGTTAAACTGAAGAATCCAGCACAGGGCAGCACAAGGAGGGGCTTACGAATGAGGTGAGAGACAAAATTGGGGTCATTTAGCTTTGAGCAAAGATGATTACGAAGTAACACGAGTGAAGTTTTTAAACCCGCTAGCTGATAGTGTGAGCTAGTGGAGGCTGCTGGACAGATCAGAAATCGGGATTATAGGGTTACGTTAAGAAGGAATATATGTCTCAGTAGTAAAAATGTCAGGTGGCACTTTACGGTGTGTGGTGAATAGGGAGCCGACTTACAGGGAAGGTGGTGGAGTCCAGTAGTATTAATGGGTTTAAGCAAAGGGACAAATGTGTAGAATATAACACATTAAATGAGTTCTGTACGTGGGAGGAACCAGCTGCCCTTTTGTGGAGTTGGGAGGGAAGTTAATGCTGGTCTTGTATACAAGAGAAGGTAAACAGGAGAGTCCAGCTAACCATCTCTAGTATTCATTATTGTGCCCCTCTGCCATGTTCTTTCTTGTTCATCTACTCTGTAAATGACACTCCTTATCTTTTTAATCTCTTCTATGGGAGCCTCTCCAGGTCTCTAATTAGTTTGGTTGCCCTTCTCTGGGCCTATTCTATTTTTGCTGTCTCCTTTTGGAGAGGGGCACAATGCCGTCTACACATGGAACGCCATTCTAATATGTGAAGTATTAGTCTCTTCCCTTTGCTGAATACAGCCAATATCTTTTTTTCTTTTTGACCACCACTGTGCTTTGAGTGGAGATCTTCATTGTGCTGCCCACGGCAGCCCCTGGATCTTTCTCCTAGGTGGTTAGTCTCTTGAGAACAATCCGTGTGTAGGTGTAGCTCACTGTTCCTTCCATTTGCACTTGTCAGGCTGAGTTTCATTTCTCAGTGCGTTACCCTTTTTACCTGGCATTTTTGGGTTCCTTCTGAAGTTCTTTTCACTCCTCTCTAGACCTGACTAGTCTGAATAATCTTGTTAGCTACAGATTCAGATTCCACATGGGTCAATTCTTCTACCAGATCATTGGGAAACATACGAAATACCACTGGCCCCAGTGTGGATTCTTAGGACACCCAGCTATTAACTTCCTTCTGTGGTGAGCACGGAGCACTCGTTCCCACTCTTTGTTCTCCATCTCTTAGCCAGTCGCTATTCACTTGTCTAAAGATTGCCTCAGCCAGTGATTCCCCCATCCCACGTGTTGCCCATTAGCGTACCCCCGGTGGAATTAGGAGGCCGTACCATACAGCATGTGTGTTCCATCGATGGTTGGCTACATGTTCCGTTTGCATTTGTTTAGTGTCTGGGCCTCTTTCACTGTTCTGCAAGTGCTGCCCGTAGTGATTTATTAACAGCAGCCACAGGAATGCAGTATGTATGCTATGTCTGACTCCCTCACTCTGACCACACTTCCCTTTGGAGCGAAGTACCCCTCAGAGATGCAAGGCCTTCAGATGGGCCTGGTCTTTGTGAGGCAGGGATCGGTGCTAAGGTAGAGCTCTGACGGTTGGGCAATAGATCTCCGATGCACATCACAGTGTACTGTAACCCGTCCACAGGACCCCTTTCGAAAGCCTTCAGGGCTGCTACGCCTGGATAATGATATTGCCATATGCCTTCATTCACCAGGCCATAATTTATTCTTATTCATCATTAACAGTAATGTATCCCCGTCCAGGCCTATTAAAATACTGAAACTTCACAGAGGAAAGCACAAGAATGCGCAGGACAAAATCAGAATATCCCAGCCCCTTCCATGGGATATTGGGAATGATGAACGTTGCACTACTGCTGTCCATCTTGCTTTTGTTTAATTATCATTTTTGTATTGTTCTTGTCTCTGGAGACTCGATCTGGCAGGAATGGTTTGATGGATTATGTATGAAATCCAGGTCAACACGTCCAAGTATTACTGCCTTGTAATTTGCTGCGCCACAGAGGCCAATATAGATGCCTTGTGTTATTAATTATGCCAATATATTTTCATGAGTAATGTGATTAATTAGGCTGTATATATTATGACTCCGCCAGACCTGTTCTGTTAGCGTGTTTGTTCCTGGATGGAACTGATTGACTTAGAGTGAGAATCAAAATCTGCAACAGAAATTCAGTCACATTTGTTTTCCTCTAGACTGTTTGTTTGAGGGGAAAAAAATATTCCATAAAATGCATTTTTATGCAAGGAAAATATAAGACATTGGGGGCTGGTGAGGAAAATAATCTGAATAACAATTCATAGCCAGGAGTACATTCAGTCCAGGGAACAGGCAACTAAACTGACAGATGTTTTAAAAACGCCCTCGCCTTTGTTACTGATTGTGATCCTCAGAGCATCCCGGTGCCGGAGGGCAAGGGGCTGACTGGTATTGGATAGTGAGTTTCAACTGGCCTGAGCAGTTCAGCGTGCCCCAACTTGCTGTGGTTACAATCTATATCTAAAAGGTACCATGTAATATGTCGTTGGAAAACTAACAACTCCCTGATCGTTAATATTCTTGCGTAACATATGCGTGGGATTTGCATGACAAGTTGTGGATATAGCTGGAATGATAATGAACATGTGTTTAAACCAGGCAAGTCGGGGAGTTGTTAAACAAGGAATGTATATATGCTGCTCTGCCAGCTTGGTCATCAGGTTGAGACAATGAAATTCTATTTACATATTAGGTAAACGAAGCTATGACGCTAACAAATGGGGCAGGAGACAGCATGGTGCCTATGCCTAGCAGGAGAGAAGCTTGGGCTGGGTTTTACTTTTCAAAGAATACATTCAGGGCCAGCTCCAGGCACCAGCCCAGCAAGCAGGTGCTTGGGGCGGCCAACGGAGATGGGCGGCACGTCCGCCTCTTCGGTGGCAATTCGGTGGCGGGTCCCTCACTCCCTCTCGGAGCGAAGGACCAGCCGCCAAATTGCCACCAAAGACTGAAGCGGTGGCGGTAGAGCTGATCGCGATCGCGGCTTTTTTTTTTTTTTTTTTCTGCTTGGGGCGGCAAAAACCCTGGAGCCGGCCCTGAATACATTTCAAAGATTTGCCGGTCTATAAAGACTGGGGGTCTGACCCTTAAGTGATAAGCAATTGAATCAACTGATTTGATACAATATTACTGTATTACAAAAGTTTATCAAGCAAGGAGCTTTATGAACACCTGTGACACACTGGTGATTAATATCACTGTGATTTGTATGTATTAACACTACATAAGGAATTATGGATACTTATTATTAGGCTTTGCAGTTTGTGACCAAACAAAAGGAGAAACAGGCTTTCCCCAGACAGGAGGGAAGGCAGCTATCGACCTGTCTCCAGAAACTAAGCAAGGGGATGAATATAATTTAAAAGAAAACATATAAAACCCTCACCCTGCTTTCACTGAGTTCATTCAAAAATATTGAAGGAGCCTTTTCTGTTTGTATCGGGTTTGTAAATCACATTTTTTTCCCCTTTGCATAGTCAAAATATCAGGTCTAAATCTAGTTGACAGTGTGGTCCCTTGGAGGGCTGGCTTTTACCCCCCTCAGCACACTGTCACTCACAGAGGGGTTTGCACTTCACAAAGAATCATAGAATATCTGGGTTGGAAGGGACCTCAGGAGATCATCTAGTCCAACCGGCAGGACCAATCCCCAGACAGATTTTTGCCCCAGATCCCTAAACAGCCCCCTCAAGGATTGAACTCACAACCCTGTGTTTAGCAGGCCAATGCTCAAACCACTGAGCTTGATAAAGTGTTGTCAATTTGCATTCTTGGAGGAGAGGATGGAGCACTTGCCGTTCAGCTGCACAGTGGGAACAATCACATGTGGAACGATTTCAACAAAGGGTCTTTCAGGTGAAACAGCAGTTTGCTTGGCTCCTTACCCTCTGTGTTAGCTTTGAGTCTGTGGGCTAGAATCTCCCTCCCAGTTCTTGCAGGACCCTGTGGTGCAGTTATGACATCGTGCGATGTCCCGTGCTCTGACTTCCCCATAGGACCCAGCAGCTGGGCTCAGGCAGGAGGAAAGCCTCCATTAAACCTAAATCTCTGCAGTACTCAGGAAATAGTTATGTGCCCTCTTCCCCCCCGCCTCCCCCCACAAAAAGGGTGAAAAAATCACTGGCCAGTCCCTGCTTTCATCTAATAAGTTTGGCAGTTCTCCCTGTTGTGAAAGACCCTCCTTAAGGTCTTCTGGGCCTGGTTTTCCATTAAGCTGCCCTCGTGCAGTCCGTTACACTGGTACAAAATTTGTGCAAACGTGCCACCAACCCAGAACAGCAACGTGTTGCACTTAAAGCACAGGTGCAGAATGGTGGAGAACCAGGGCCCGTGTTTTCTGCATCGCGATCTTTGTGCTCAGGATACTAAACACCACAGAGCTGAGGACTGTTGTATCTTTTGTTTCCATAAAGGTCAAAGAAGAGTCATCCTCCTTTAAGTGCCAAGAAGAGGCCTTCTACCTTCTGGTGCAAGAAGACATTGAACAGTAAGGCTGCTGTGCGGCTTTTCATTCCTGAACAGGCCCCGGCATGGACCCTGGTTTCCCCTTGGTCACTTTCCTTTTTGTTATGAGTTAGATCGCGGGAGCTTTTCTTGTGAACTTTGTGTAACTTAGCTCTGATGCCATTGCACACACGGCCGTGTCCTTTTATGGGATAATGTCCCTTCCGCTGAGACTCACAGACGTCCTGGGAGGTTTCAGGAGCCCTAACTGCTCTTTGCCCATCTGGCTTTTCTTCTCATTGGAGCTGCTGGGACTGTGAGGGGCTCGGGGGGGCCTTCTTTATTTGAATCTCACTCGCCGCTGTGAGCGTGGTTGAGGCTCCGTCCTGAAGAACCAGGGCTCATCCCCAGCTAAATTAATGCCCCACTGGCCATCCAACCTGCAAATGCCCTGCCTGTTCATTGACACAATCCTCAGACCCCCACGCCCACCTAGGAATGTGGGTGGCACTAGTCCCTGAATGGCTTTCTTTGATCTCACTAGTCTCATTCAAATGGGACTGCTTCCCTGTTTTGATGGATTGAGGCTTGAGAGCTTGCACCCTGCAGGATTGAGCCCATAGCCACAAAGCAAGACGAAAGCTGCCTCTGGACGGCATGTGTCCGTATCTGCATTCAGGCCCACTGGGTTCACTGGTCGAAGCATTTCAGTCCATTGCAGACTGCTTAGGCTTTGCTCCTCACCCAAGCCCTGGTCTTTGCCAGCTGCTGCAGGCTGGCTCTGAGCAGTGGCTCTTTTCCAGGTCAGATTCGCTTACCCAGTTTCAGACGTTACCAATCTAAGTGGATGTCATTAAATGTTTCTGTGACTGAGAACCACTTGGAGGTTGTCTGGCAGTGACTCAAGGTTTCCATCTTCACCGATATTCCTAACTGCTTGGTTGTTTCTTTACAGGGAGCCCATAAAATATTTTAGATTAAATCTGTGCCCAGCACAAAAGCGCAGAGTGAGATGCTGATAGTTGTAGTGTTTGTGTAGGAATTGCAACGTGCTGCGCTCCTGGCCTCCAGCAATTACAGCGACATGGACTGGTGGGTGGGTGCAGTGCAGTCCCCCAGGGTCCAGCCGTGCTTGTTCTCACCTGCCTCTCCCTGCTGTGAACAATGAAAAAGACCATAAGAGCAGCCAGACTGGGTCAGACCAATGGTCCACCCCGCCTAGTATCCTGTCTGCCGACAGTGTCCAGTGCCAGGAGCTTCAGAGGAAATTAACAGAACAGGGCAATTATCGCGTGATCCATCCAATCCAACCTTCTGGCAGTCAGAGGTTTAGGGACACCCAGAACATGGGGTTACGTCCCTGGCCATCTTGGCTAATAGCCATGGATGGACCGATCCTCTGTGAACTTCTCTAGTGCTTTTTTCAACCCAGTTATACTTTTGGCCTTCACAACATCCCCTGGCAATGAGTTCCCTGGGTTGACTGCGTTGTATGAAGAAGTACTTCCTTATGTTTGTTTTAAACTGCTGCCTATTCATTTCATATGGTGACCCCTGGTTCTTGTGTTAGGTGAAGGGGTAAATAACATGTTCCTAGTCATTTTCTCCACACCCGTCATGATTTTATAGACCTCTATCATATCCCCCCTTAGTCATCTCTTTTCCAGGCTGAAAAGTCCCAGTCTATTTAATCTCTCTTCATATGGAAGCTGCCCCACATCCTTCATCATTTTACTGCCCTTCGCGATACTTTTTCCATTTCTAATATTGCTTTTTTGAAATGAGGCAGCCAGAACTGCACAGAGTATTCAAGATGTGGGTGTAGCATGGATTCATAAAGTGGCATTGTGATATTTACAGTCTTATCATTTCTCCCTTTCCTAATGGCCCCTAACATTCTGTTCACGTTTTTGACGGCTGCTGCCCATTGAGTGGATGTTTTCAGAGAACTAACCATAGTGACTCCAAGATCTCTTTCTTGAGTGGTAACAGATCATTTAGATCCCATTTTGTATGTGTAGTTGGGATGATGTTTTCCAATGTGCATTACTTTGCATTGATCAACATTGAATTTCATCTGCCATTTTGTTGCCCAGTCACCCAGTTTAAAGTGAGATCCCTTTGTAACTTTTTGCAGTCTGAGAAACAGTCACCCTGGTTCATTACTGGCAAGTCCTCGGTTCAGGGCCGGCTGCCTATGTATTTAGTTGTCCTAGAGCTGTTTGGAGTGAGATTCCTGCTCTTAACAGACTAACTGTAAACACAGGTGCTCATTACTAATACAGCCCTGAGCTTTCAATTCCCAGGGCCCGCTGAGGACGGGAGCAGCCCTGTGAATTGGCCAAGCACTGGAGATGCAAGTCACATACAACAGCTACACCGGGGGGAAAACAGGCAGCAGCTTGAAGCTGCCAGACACCATCCTGACAAGGCCCAATCGCTCGGAGCGCGTCACTAGTCCCTCCTCGGGAACGGCCTAGAAATGAATCAGCAAAGCAGTTAGTTCAGCTCCTCTCCCCCAGGAAGGTGGACCCTCGGCGAGCTACTGCTTGTGAGATGTGTGACAGCCCCCTTGCCACAGCACCTGCTTCTTTGGTGAGCCAGGCCCCTGTGTCTGATTGAATAACACCCACACGCCGGGCCAGGGTAGCAGCCACCTGGAGAACAGGCCAGCAGCTCAGCCCACTTCCAAATGTGACCTGTTCACCAACAGTGATAACATCACGTGAGAGGAGAGAAATTCCTTTCATTTTAACCAGCAAGGCGGCCTGGGATCTCTCTCCTTACCCCAAGTCCTGGCAGGCAGGTGTGACCCAAAGTCATCCCTGCCCTGGGCTGATACCACCACCATTGAAATCAGGGTGAGCTGTGATGGCTTAAGCTGGGGCTGAATTTCTAGATAGGCTCCTGACCAGCCTGCAGGCCCAACTTTCCTTAGCATGACCTGCCTGTACTGCATTGTCTCCAGCTCCTCCGAGTGCCTGGGCATAGCTGGGCAGACACCAGGCATGCTACAGGCGAGGACTTGCTTAATTTCCTGGGGGCAGGGAGGCGAGTAGCGTCTGTGTTCTTCATGAGATCTGTTTGGTAATCCACCGCTGGACCCCCGCTGCTCTCCTGCTGGGCTTAGCACCAATGGTTGTGTGCTCGCCTCCCTCGCTGTGCTGAGATTCAGTCATGAGCTGGAGCGAAACTGCCTCTCTTCTCGGTTTAGCTCTTGGGGAGGAAAAAGACCCCCAAACCAGCCCGCAGCTGAAAATGCCTTTTAGAAGCTGCGGTCACAGTCAAAATTAAATCAGAAAATGAACTATTACTCAAAGTGACTTGGAGTTGCTCAAGATTTATATGCTTTGGGCAGCTCGAACTCTATTTGCTGGGATGAAGGATACCTAGGGAAACCTCGGCTGCTAGCGCACCGTGACCGTTTGCAATTTCACACCACTTTAAACTCGCTCTCATTGAGATTGTGAAGATGAAAAATGTCTTTATTATAGGAAGTCACAGGTCCCTGATTGGTTGCTAAATGTGTTTTAATGTGTGGTGTGACTGCTATGGGTTGGGAAGGAGCACGGGAAGGGGGAGCCGGGTTGGTAATTTGAGCTCACACAAGATTCCTGCAAGCCAGAGGAGCTCAAAACAAAGGAATTATTTTCAGTCTCCCGGCTGCTTTCCCCACACTGATCTGGCCAGTGCCATTTATTGCAGGCCAGTGATGTGGCTTTTCACACTCTCTCCTGCCCTCCATAGCTAAGTCACCATGGGATGGGTTGTTTATTCTTGTTCTTTGGTACGTTCTCCATCTTCCACCCTTTGTTGTTCCCCAGGATTCATCCCTTTCTGTTAGTTTAATTGTGTCTGGGATTCAATATGCAGATATAAAACACAGGCATGCCACACCGACCCGCTGGAGGTGTATTCCTGCAGATTGCAGACAAGGGATTCAGATACTTTAGGGCTGAATCCCATCACAACTGCGCCGGGGGTTGTTACACTCTGTTGTTTCATTGTGAGTTGCTCCTTTTTCCATTCCATAAATCTGCGGCTGCTGTTTTTCAAGTCTCCTTTGATCCTCTCACACTCTGATCATGCTGCCCTTCTCCCCACCACAGACGTGTAACCAGTTCTTCCCTTCAAACTTAACAAAACATGCCATCATTTGCATTATGAATAATTATGTTCTAGATTAGATAGTGAAAGCCACAAATGCTCTCAAAGCATTTCAACAGAATGATTTCAGACCGTATCTCAGGATCTCTTTATTCCTCACTGAAATGCAGCCATCTCTGAGGTGAAACTCAACAACTGCTCAACAGCTTCCAGCAAGACTGCACAGCGGTTTAAGGGAGGGAGTAAAGAGGCGCACGGCATCTGAATTTAAGTAGTTTAGCCTGGGCACCTTGGCTATGGATTTTTAATGACCACAGACAGTCAAGAAAGTCATTCCTCAGTGTTATGTCTCCTCCAGAAGAGAATCCGCTTAAGATTCCATCCGAGTGGCTCTCCACAGGAGGGGGGGGCATGCTCAGCCAGTGGCAAAATGCCTGGATTTAATACCTACTTTAGGATCACTTGCCTCTGCCATCTTTATGTCTCCTGTTTACATGTCCACATATGCTGCCTGTCATCGCCTGCACAGCCTTGGGCAACTGCAGAGCACAAGCTGCCTGCCCTGGGCTAGTTGTAGCTGAGATTTGTGCCCTGTGGCTGGCTACGCCCTGTGGCCGGGTGCAGCTCGTTGGCCTTGCTGTGGAAGCCTGAGACGATAAAGCTGTGTGTGTTTCTCTTTCAGCAGCAGGGCTTTGGAGTTGGAGAGACTTTTGTCTCCCCCAGGAGAAGTGACCCTCATACCGCCACCTACCTGTAAATGCTACTGCATAGTGGTGTCCTTCTCCACGGGAGCATAGGTCAGTGCACACTATAATATGATAGGTATATCTCCATATATTATTATAGCTCATAGAACTGGAAGGGACCCCGAAAGGTCATTGAGTCCAGCCCCCTGCCTTCACTAGCAGGACCAAGTACTGATTTTGCCCCAGATCCCTAAGTGGCCCCCTCAAGGATTGAACTCACAATCCTGGGTTTAGCAGGCCAATGCTCAAACCACTAAGCTATCTTCCCCCCGTCTACTGGGCATCCCATTAGGAGTGAGCAGGACACTTCATTTCTGCAACTCCCATTCACTGCTTCCCAGCCATCTGAAATCGTATTTTGAACACCCTGGAAAAGGACGTTTCATTGACAGGGCTGAATTCCCTGTTGCTCCAGAGCAGGCAGTCGCGTTACGAACATCTCCCTAGTTATGCTGCAACCCAGGCCCAGTGAATACCCTGGATGGCAAGCCAGGTGTGTAGGTGTTAGGAGTGCAGTGCCCATGGCCCATCCTGCTGAGGCCAGCAGTAACCACTCTGCAGTCTCCAGGGAGGCTGGCGAGGGCTGGATGAGGTGGCCACTCTACACTGTTCCCAGTCCCTTGGGCCATTTCACTGCCATATTAAATGGCACACTCCTCTTCTGATTATTGAGCTACTGAGCTCCATCCCTAGGACATTGGCCATGAGCCCCCGGAGAAGGCTCCTTCCCAGAATAAGAAGAAGCAAATTCAGTAGCTGTAATAAGTGACTCCTCCTTTGTGATTTCAGCCCCATCCTGCACAGTTGTCAGGAGGGCAGAATTGGTTTGAATGCTCTTCCCTCTTCCCCCAGGGCCGTCTGTGCTAGCCAGTGTCTAATGGCTTGAGGAAACGAGGTCCTGCCCCTGTTTGTGTCATGGGAGATCGGAAACCTGTTGCTATGACACTCAGCAAGGAGTTCGGAGGAGTGTGTGGGCCCAGATGCTTTGGCCAAGTCCAGGGGGAATGCAGCCCTTAAACAAGCAGGAAAGTGTTTGGCTAGAAAAACTGGCCAGGCTCAGGGGTTCCATCGGTGCTCCGTTCTCTTACCTTGTATTGATAGGCTGGCCAAAAGCACAGTGTTCCTGTGCTGGCCTCCCTCTCTCAAAGTCTCTTTCAAGGGAAAGCCCGTCCTCCGAGCACTTGTCTTAAGCGAGTGCTGTATAGCCAGCAAGCCGAGAGCTGGGATGGGAGAGGTGTTTGTGCTGCCTGATGCTCTTGTTTTTCCAGCAGCCCTTCATGTGTATTCACTCTGTAATGATCAGTTATTCTTGCATTTGTATCTTTTTTCACTCTGGGAATCATGCACGAAACCAGGAGCAAAGTCAAGCACAGACCCTCCTCTCAGCTCATCCGGCAACACAGTTTACAAAAGGCTCTGTTATTATCCCCGCATCCATACTCTCCAACCCTGTAATTAGATGCTTAGGCTGATGATTGCCCCATTGTCCGCTGGATGGGTTTAATCACTCTTTTCTCCTACAGTGGCAATTTTTTTCCAATTAATTATTTCGGTCTGAACAGCAATAGCTGGTTGAGTTTAGAGAGAAATTAAAAAGGGTAGGAAAGGATAATGAAGAGTGAGTTAACTGAGGGGAGGAAGAAACAGGGTGGCTGGAAAGCCCAGGTTTGTTTTAGGGCACAGCAGAAACAACAACAACGACAAAACATGTCAAGAGTCTCAAGGGTCTGGTCAATTGACTCAGCCTAGTCATGCTGTCTGGAGTGGCTCATGACCGGGAGTTCCATCGTCAGGGCAGACTGACTAGAAGCAGGGCAGAGACCCCAAGCTGGTGGTATGGTCTATAATGAGATTTCACCCACGCAGTAACAAATGTGAACTCCTGAAGCACTATAACAGTCTGACCAGGGAGTCACAGACGGGGCACTCCCGTCTCTCTTGCCACTCAGGCAAGCTGGACTTCGTGATACTTGGTTGCTATACACCAAAGATCACAAAAGATTCAGGTTGCTCCCAGTCCCAAGAGACCAGGTCAATTTGTACCTCAGATCTCACACCAAAGACCACACTTGTAGCCAGTCCTATAGTAAACTAACTAAGGATTTGTTAACTCAGAAAAGAAATGAGAGCGTTATTACCAGGTCAAAGCAAGCAAATGAGTTAGTCTGTAGTGTTTAGATACACAAGTTTAGATACACGAGTGAGTTACAGTCTGTAGTTTTAAAAGGTGACAGAGTTGCAGTAATCTGTCAGCTCTCGATGTTTTTTAGGGCTAACCCAGGGGATCGCTGCTTCTGTTTCCTAGCTCCAGCCCCGTGAGAGTCCGAACAGCAAAGAGCGAGGGAAAATGTTCTTGTTCACTATCTTTATTTCCTTCTTCCCAAATTCAAGCTGATAGGACGAGTCCTTTTGCACGGAGCCTCTGCTAATTGCCCCTGCACACCCATGAAAAATCTTTGTATTGGGATGCCCCACAATGGCCCATTTCGTTTTGATAGTCCTCCCTGGTGGGCAAGAGGAGATTGCTTTCCAGGGATTTACCATCTGGCGCTTGGTAACGTTTTTCCTTGTTTGGTGAGTTCCATAGTTCAGAACAAACACTTTACGGCTCTAGCGCAAACACTTAAGTACCTTGTAGCATGGGATATAGACCTTATAAGCGGGGTTAATACATTTAGCTACTAACAAACATTTCATAAAGTCTACACACATTGTTATAAGTCCAATTCCTGCCTGAGCCAGTCTAACACATGGGTGAGACAGACTGGGTTCCAGCAATGAATTTGTCAGTGCTCGGCTGAGGCCTAAAGCCTTGACAAGAGCGGGCACCGGGTCTGCCAGCATCGCAGGGCTCACGGGGCTCATGCTATGAAGCTAGATGCCCCCTCACCAGGCTTCAGAGCCTGGGCTTCACCCCGAGCTTGAACGTCTGCACTGCCATTTTAGCCCTGTGGTGAGAGCCTGAGTCAGTTGACCCGGGTCCTGAGAGTTGTTGCCGTGGACCTTTCTGCTTCAGGCTCCCTCTTTTTCTCTCCAGAGAGCGTTTTTGGACTTGCAAAAACCCTCCTTGGAAACAACCCGATGGCAACTTGAGGAGGAGGAGGGGCCTTCCTGGCACATAGGCGCTGCTCTTGTTCGTGTGTGCTGCCAAGAAGCTGTGGTGCTGGCCATGCTGGGAATGCCTCGGCACACGCTAGGATAAAAGGAGCTGTTAGCTAACCTGGTTTAACCAACCCATTTTAAAGCCTAGCGTAGGACATTTTAAAGCAAGCTGGATTTGAACAGGTTTTAGCTAGTCATGTTGCAGCTTCTGTTCTCCTGCTAAGACTCTCCTTGAGCAGCCAACCCACGTTAAAATCCACACAAGGTTTTTAAAAGGGGTTAGCTAATGTTTATAAAAATTGACCTGTTGTGGACAAGTCCACAGACAGGTGTTGCTGGCTCTAAAGTCTAGGGGTCTTTTGCTTTTGATGGTGCCTGGTTATTTTCCACAATCGTAAATCAATGAACTTTTGTATGTTCCTCTGATCTCCATTGGCCTCACTTCCCTGAAATAGTTTCAAATGCCAACTCCTGAGAGGTTCTGGAATGGGACTGGCCTCTCTGTTTTGCTGGTTCCAACAGTCGGAGGGACTGAATGGCTCAGGGAATTGGGAATAGGGTTTTTCACCTCCAAGCTGCCTGCTCATATGTGACCCAGGTGGGTAGCAACCATAGGCATTATCATCTGATGGCTGTTGGATTAAATCCATTGGTGTGTCTCGGAGCCTAACACCCAGCATCACAACTGGCACTAATTAGTCCTCTCGTTAGCAATCTCAACAGAGCAGCCAAGGCATTAATGAGTCATGGAGGCTTAGCTCCCCTCTGATCCCTAGAAGGGGCCCTCCCTGGGAGGGGTGATGCACATGGGTGCTGGGCACTGTGCAGCCTCCAAGGCTGCTGTCCTGGCACTTCTCACGAGCACTAACTTCACCTTGTAGCTCTTTAGAAGGGAGAATTCCAGGCGCAGCCCTCTGGGCCATCTGCTCAGGCCCCATTATAGCAATGAACACATTGTGCCGCACCGTCCGTTTTTAGTTCAGTCACCAACTTGGCACAGTGATTTTTGCCAAGCTCCTCTGTGCCTTCCCATGAGATTGAAGCACCGTGAAGAGGAAAGGGGAGAACCGGGAGCAGAGGTAGCCCCGGGGCAGCAAGGAGTTGTTAACGAGAAGGGCTGACCCAACCCGTGTTGGTTTTGTTTCCCCATGGCCTGCGCACTCAGGAGGGTGTGCCAAGTGACAAGGTGACGCAAACGTAGAGCTGAGCTGAGCAGTGAGCTATGACCATCCCTTGGGCTGCCCAGTCAGCTAGAGACCGAATTCCCTTCGCCGAGGAGGATTCCAGGGACTGCATGCATACTGTGACTGTATTGTCAGAATCAAAACCCAAGACACTTCTGTGGCAACTTTTTTTTATGGGTACAGCAGTGAGACAGATGCTTTCTCAGAATGGAGGATTTTCCCTCAGCGACATAGTGTCTTAACGAGCTCCTCATGAAACACTGGTCAGGTGTGGCTACCCGTCTTTTTGAGCAAAAGATCAACTCAGATAGTGCCTGTGCTCATGTGACTTTTCCTTTCACCCCCAATGCTGTTCATCACACTGGACGCTCCTTCCACTGGATGGCCAGCACCTTGCAAACACAAAGCCAGTTCCACTCGGTGGAGCAACTCATCTTGGACAAATATTTTCTTGTTACAAAATCCCAATATTTTGGCTGATGAGATGAAAAGATGGAACATTTCAGGTGTCCCAAGAGCTGTTTCTGGAGAATCAGGATTGTCCCAGCTAACCCAGGACTTCTGGTCCTTTTACATTTGGCTCTCTCAGGAAGCTGCTGGACAAGCCAGGTGAGACTCTAGGCAGGATTCTCAAAAGCTAAGAGGGCATGTTCAGGACTTTGCATCCATGGGAAAAGCATTGGGCTTCATGGCCGTCTCAGCACCATGTGGCTGCTTCAGTGTATAAAGTCTTTTTCTGGCCTGGCCTGGCCCAGCTTCACCAAACCAAATGCCCTCAGGACGCCTGCATCTCCATAGTGGAAAGAGGAGCTTCTCTGGCCCCCGTGGTGCACGGGTTGGTACTCCAGAGCAGCATCCCGCTCCCCTCAGCTGGAGGAACGGTTGCTTTACCTCTGTGCTCACTGATGCTATTGAGATCCTAGAGAATACAGCCAGGCCCTCGCACACTCCCCCCTCCCTGCACACAAGGCAAATAGACTGTCCAGCTGTGGCAAACGTCGCTCTTCTCAGCCTGTGTTATTGTAAGCCACGAAGCAGGCTCACCGCACATCTGCAGCGCAGACTGGCAGCGTCTGTTGGTGTTTCCTCCCTCCCTAAAACATCTGGCTGCTTGGCTAGCTAGAAAACACAAGCTGCCATCTCTGCGGGCCAGAGGCATGCAGTGCAGTACATTCCACATTCTTGATTCAAAGTGCACTGGGAAATGATTCCAGGCGTGAGAGTGCAGGGCACAGCCACACGGGGGTTTGTCTCGGCAGTGTTCTGCTTCAGTTTCCTCTCTCTGTGCTTGTGGTGGTCAGGGGGTTTTCCGCCCTAGGGTCATGGTAGCTCTGCCGCCGCTGGAGCGTCTGCCTATTGTGCAGTCCTGGGCGCTGGACGCTGAACTAGCAGGGTTTAGGACACTGGGCCAGGTGCAGATATTGGCTGGTAATAGCAACAGCTTCCAGAGGGGAGTGTAACCAACGCAGTCTCTCCTCGCGTAACATGAGAACCAGGGGGCCCTGGGAGAGGAAAGGGCAGCACATTTCTAACAAAGAAGGAAATAACGCTGCAGCCGTTAGCCAGCCTATGGATCCTCGGTTCCCAAGGTTCGTACTGGGCAGCGGGGTTTTTAAAGGGACAGGGTAACTTTATGCAACTAGCAACAGTTGCATCTAGGTAAGCCCAGGGCCATGTTGAATTCAGGGCTGTTCAAGAGGAATTGGATGTTATGGCTGAGGGTGTAGGGTGATCACCTGCAAGGGCCAGACAGGAATTTCCCTCCTGTTCAGCACTGTGCAGACCGGCTACGTGCGCTGGCCCGTGCCTCTGACGTAGCCTGTCCTGGCCACTGCCCCCAAGGCAGCCTGGTCAGGCCTGTTCTCCAAGCTTAGGATAAGCACTTGATGACCATGGGACAAGCGTCAAAGAAATGCCGAAAATAAATCTGCAAACAAACGCACATGCCGGGGCACGTTTCAATAGCTGCAGCCAACTAGGACTCTGCCTTTAAAAGGGAGCTTTTGTGGGCCAAGTTCTGGCCTCTGTTACAGGTGTGCAACTGCGCTGCCTTTAGCGAGCGAGCCGAAGGCAGAATTTGGCCCTGTGATTGGAATGCGTCTGTCACTCCTGTTGACGATGCATGAGCCAGAAGAGAAGCCAGTGCCTTCTCTTGTAGCTGAGTTGGCCCTGCAGGGCTGAGCGGGACAAAGGGCAGCAAACACGTGACGTCTTTGTCGTCATTACAGTGCACGGGGAGCAGCCCTGGGTGGTGTGTCTGAGTGGAACTGCACTTTGACGCACCCCCTGCACTCCCAGTGGCTGCGGGGCAGGGCAGATCCCATCTCCCTGTCTGATGGGGAACTAGACAGAGAGGGGCTCTCAGTGAGTCATTCGCAGAGCTGGAAATACAGCCCGGACTCTCGTCCCCTGCTCGGGCATTAGACCATTCTGTCTCTTTACAAACAAAGTTAGGGAGGGGCCGAGCCCGAGCCCAAGTGCCCAGTTTGGGGTCTGTCAGGACTCGTCTACATGGGAAATGACCAGCATAACTGTGCCAGGATATTACACTGCTGTCATCATACCTGGCTAGCTCCCTGGGTGGGCATTTAGAAGAGTGCCTTTTTGGTTTGTTTTTTTGCTTATACCGCTTTCATTTTTGCTGTGTAGACAGGCCCTGAGATCAGACTGTAGATGCGCTAGAACTAAGCCAGGAGGGCTGCAGATCGTGTATTAGGACAGTCGGTTCTGGGCTAGCTCTGAAGTGAATGGGCAGTGCTATGTCTGTGCAGAAGACTGCAACAAACACTGGTGCAGTCTCTGTTCGTGCCACTCCTTTAACGCTAATGGGAATTATGCATGAGCTGCAGGGAGGGGACACCAGGGTATTTGAATATGCCAGTTTCACGGACCCTGCTGGTCCTTGTCTTCCAGGGCTCTGCTCTCCTCTGGGCTGATTAAACAAAAGCATCAGTGTTGTTAATATTTGGCTCTTTCCCTTTGCGTGAGGTCCCTCCCTGCCTGTTTCCCATGCTCTCATCCCATTGTTCTGCAGGCTTGCTAATGCAGTGGTTATTTCCCTACATTGAAATAAGGTATATAAGGCATGGAAGAGTCTTAAAATATGCTGAAGTAACTCTAAACAATGCAAAAAGATGCATTGACTCAAAGCCAGCGGCGGAACGTGCTTACCAAATCCTCATTAATTCTGCAGCATTATCAGCTGGCATGGACTCCATTCTCAAGGTGATTCTGGGATGCAACTGATTCGGATTTGAAAAACAATGTTTTTAAGGTTACTCAAGGTTTTGAAGGCAGAGGAGGAAAAAAATTAACGCCTTTCAGGAGTTACAAAAAAAATGCTGCCTGGGCAATTCATGTATAATTCAATGAATTCCAAAGTAGTTTGAATATTTAAATTATGCATGATCAAAGCAATAAAGAAATCTGCATTTCCTCATTCTGTGCCCCCCAGACATTACGCTCCCAAGTGCCCCCCCTCCAAAAAAGGCAGTTCCTCGCTTCCATGCTCCTGTATCTATTGAACCTTATTGCTCCAAAGAAATTGAGTTCGACTGGAAAAAAACGTCCGTCAAGTGTAACTGCTGTTCTTTAATAAATACATGATGCATCGCATCTTGAGCTGGCGCCGTTGCCAGGGTGATGCTGGTCAGTGGAGCCTCAGCAGCAGGGCAGGCACGGCGAGCGATGGTGATGGGCAAGGCTGTCCCTGGTTTGCCTGACATACTGTCAGCAGCACAGAGTTCTAATTAGCCGCTGGCCCAGCGCCAGCCTCTCCTGCAGTACCTCCGCCAGCTCCATCTCTCTCTCCCTGGCTGGCATGCTTCCCATGTCATTCCCATCAGCGCTAGCTTATGCCTGCAGCACCAGCCGCCATCATAACACAACTCTTGCAGTGGAAAGAGACGACAGGCAGGCAAATTTCAAATAGAAGATGGCAAAATGATGGAGGTTTCCCCCTCACTTTCTCCTAGACATAGCTACAAACTTCTGCTCTCACTTGCTTTTCTCAGTTGATGGAGGCCTCTGTTGTTCCTTTCCTCTAACACCCCAAGAATCACTGGAGCTGTTTGGGATGTGGGTTTTTGTCAGGCTTTGCTTGGTACTTCCGGCTGCTGTGGTGTTTCTTGAATATAAAGTTGTTGCTTCTTTCCCTTCTATTGTAGCTTTATTTTGCTGGCGCAAAACCCCCAAACACTCGCCCAGTTCCCATCCGGATGCCGTAAATTTTCATTAGTATTCTGTGATTTAATGATCTATTCCCAGGAGAAAATTAGTCTTCAATTTACAAAAAAATCCCTGTTAATTTAAGCATAATAATACGAGAGTGACTTGCATGTTCCAGCACGATCCCGTACCCGGAGCCATCACTCTCCCCGTGTTCCCGAGAAGGGTAATTATGAGGGAGAATTTTAATAAAACACTGAAGTCCATTTGAAATCTCCTGATGGAGACTGGAACGAGGTTCCTGGGGGCAAGAAAAGCAATTTCCTCATAAAGCAAGAGGTTATTTTGTAACAGGGGAATACAAAGACGGAGCTGAATGGTGATGCTGAACGACACATAATCCCACCCAATTTTGGAGAGAGGCAAGAACAAAATGTACCGAAGAAATTGCCAGGTCTCACCTCAAAAGAAAACGTAGGTTTAATTTTTTTTAAATGGCGCCGACTTTAGAGAAATATGCCAGGTAGAAGCTGCAGGTTTCTTATGGCATGTTTAGCAGAGAGTACAGATGCCTGTGTGTGTTGCTCAGCGTGTCGTGGTATTGTGACCGGTTTCGAGAGACTTCTGTGTTGGCCACAGTGCTAACCTTTAATCTCAAAATGCTAAACATTTGCATGATCCAAGCCCCAAACTCCAGCGATTCTGGAGTCTGCTCTCCCTGCCAATGCCTGCTTCATCTTGGAATCTCTGTGTCTTCCTGTCGGGACTGAGAATTTCTAGCCGAATCCCAGGCCTTTCTCCCTGCTGTGCTTGCATCTGGAATACGGGAGCAGGACTTTTTCTAACACTGTTTGTGCTGAGGGTACAATGCAAAGCTTGTGCAATCAGGAATGGGTTTCCATCGCCTCTCCTATGCAGATAGAACCCATCTTTTGTGCAGATATTGAGATAGATGATGGTGGCTCTGCTCATTAGAGGCAGTGGCAAAGGATAGGTGCTGGGAGTCTCCGTACCTACGAAGCTCTGGAATGGGAGCTCATTAACTTGAAAAATTGGGTCCAGAGGGCTCATTTGTCTGCTAGTGCTTCACTGTTTTTTCTAGCAATGTTGAAAACGAGGGAGGGGGATCGGAGTCCCTTGCACAGCGACTGAGCCTTTGATCCATTCCCATTCTGATTCATGTCCTCTGTCTCAAATTGCTTTTGATAGTATTTATTTTCTGTGGCTCTTAAGCCTGCCTTCTTGGAACACGCAGCGTTCCCCATGCTGTGTGACAGATCAGACATCACGTAGCTCTGTAAACATGACATACTAAGGCCCCTTTTTAAGATGCACAGGGACAAATTCCCTGGTCAGACTGAGCTGTGTTTGGCACAAGGCCAGAGAGAGATGCAGGCAAAAGGTGGCTTTAGGCTGGCTCATCACTGGGCTGGACCATAAAGTCCCTTTTCCCCCCACACGTGTCATCACTATTAAAAAAAAAAAAAAGCTTGTCTTTTCATCCTTCAGGCTGCTCTGATACTACACAGGTATATAATTGACTCCTCAGTGTTTGGGGCAAGTGCAAGGGGACATTGGCTGGTTAAAAATCATTGTCCTTCCTTGAGTTACAAATGATGCCTAAGATGATTAAACTAAGAGAGGATTTTTAGGTACAGAGAAGAGCAACCAAAATGATGAGGGGCATGAAACAGCTTGTCTATGAGGAGAGATTAAAATGCCTGGGACAGTTCAGCTTGGAAAAGAGATGATGGGAGGGATATGAGAGAGGTCTATGAAGTCATGAATGGTGTGGGGAAAGCGAATGATGAAGTGTTATTTACTCTGTCACATAACACAAGAACCAGGGGTCACCCAATGAAAGGAATAGGCAGCAGGTTTAAAACAAACAACTTCCCCTCACAACGTGGAACCTGTGGAACTCATCGACAGGGGATACTGTGAAGGCCAAAACTATAACTGGGTTCAAAAAAAGATTAGATAAGTTCCTGGAGGATAGGTCCATCCGTGGCTATTAGCCAGGATGGGCAGGGACACAACCTCATGCTCTGGGTGTCCCTAAGCCTCTGACTGCCAGAATCTGGGACTGGACAACAAGGCATAGATCACTCACTAATTGCCCTGTTCTGTTCATTCCCCGTGGAGCACCTGGCATTGGCCACTGTCAAAGACAGGATGATGGGCTAGAGATCATTGGCCTGTCCCAATATGGCCATTCTTATGTTCTTAGAAAGCTTCTTTACCTCCCATTCTTTATGCTGTTTGTTTAGTGTTCGTTTTTTCTCTGCTTGGGCCATAGAAGTGGCCTGTTTGGTTTCACTTTTGTTGCTCCACTGACCAGCTCAGTGCTAGGCGTGTGCGCTCCAAACACTGCAAGAGGAGGCTTCTTTGCTAAACAAACAAAACCTTTCCATAGAAATTTAAAACAAACCAAAACCAATAGCCTGGGGCCATTAGCAAAAGGTTTCGGGTTTGTAAGAGCTTGCCAAATTTTAACATAACAGTGTCCCCTGAGGAAGCTACATCCATTTCTGCTTGGCCAGAGAGCAGGACAAAACAAGGGGAGCACGGAGGATCCTCTCTTCCACCTCAGCAAATATGCCAGGAGGAAAAAACAGTCAGAAGGAAATTGGGGCCCAGATACAGCGAATCCCCGTCCCCCATAATACAGGGTAGGATAGGGCAGGGAGGGGAGCTTAGCCCTAGGTCTCTGCAGAAGTTTTATAAGGGAAATCCCCAAAGCAAATGAAATGTTCCTGGCTTGGGATTCATTACTGCTCTGATTATTTCATATTTCTGTTGCGGGAGCACCTAGCGGCCTCAGCCAGGTCACAGGCCCCTAGTGTTAATTGCTGTGCAAACATATAGTCCCTGCCCCACAGAGCTTACAATCTAAAAGCAAAGGAATAAACAGTGGTGTCCTCCCAGGTCCTCACTGGCCAACCGACTATCCGATCACGTTATCCAGCATTGGGCTGTGTTCCTTGGGTATCACTCCTCAGTCTGGGAACCTGAGCCAATGGGCGGTTTCAGCTGGGAACCCTGGGAAACTTGGTGGGTCTGACTTGCTGCTCAGGCATATCTTGAAGGTTCAGAGCAGGGTGAAGATTTAGGGGGTGCTTGTATTGCGGCACTGCTGGACAATAAGGTCTGTGTGATGGTCCTGAGCCATCGAGGATGAAGAATAGGAAATCTACAGCCCCTTTGACAAATGCACATGACCATACACATGGCCCCAAGGGTGGGATCCAATCACTCCGGTAGCCATTGTTGCTTCTCTGTGCACCGGGTAGTGACCCTTGACTTCATCCCAGAGAGTCAATGACATCTCCAAAGCAGCTGAAGTTGTGAAGGTCCCTTATCTCCTCACCTCCCACACGGCGGTCTGGATCACCATTCTCTCCTCTTTTTTGCCCCTCCCTGCAGTAGCAGCAGCTTCGCTTGACTCGAATGCCATGTCCCTGGTGTGGCCTCATGTCTAACCGTCTCAGTGGATATCGCAGTTAATTGTGTGCCTGACATGTGACTCGCTGCTTGGCGACACTTTAATGCCATGATGGATCACTCTGTATTTCGCTGCTTGGGCTTGGTACGCTGCATCTCTCTTTCGCTTTCCTCTTTGTTCTTAAAGGCCTCGCCAGTCCCTCCAGGGGTTGGCAGACCGCCCATTGGAGAGGGAGCCTGGTCAGAAATGTCAGATGTAATCCAGATGCCCTGGGCTCTGGCATGGCCCCCCCAGCACAGTTATGTGCCAGATTCTTGCTTGATAGTAGATGCCACGATGCCAGCTGTTTAGATACTGAGTGTTGAGCCATTTGTGTTTGCATGCTTAGCAAATGACAATACCAGGGACAGTCAAAAAACACCCCCTCCCCCCCCCGCACACACACACACATCAGTCTGGTCCCCCACTGAGATTGTGCAGATGCAGAGCTCTCCGTGGACTGCAGGCCACCTGCATGAGGCCTGCAGCCATGTGAGTTGTACTCGTCAGTCTTTCCTGTCCTTGCTTTATGTTGGAGATCAGCTATCCTGCAGAATGGACATTGGCTTCTTTAGCTGCCTGTGCTTGTTGTCTGCACGTGATTCCACCTGCAAATCGGCCATGGGGCTTCTCTTATGAGCCTAACTGAACTCACTTCAGCCTGGTGTGGATCACTTAGGGCCTTTCAAGTGTATTTGCTAAAGGAGCCAAGAGATCCCAGCATAAGATGTTCCAAACTATTAGAATCTCTTATGTCTGCATGGTTGGCCCGAGGTTATCACAAGTACAGGGTTTGGTAAGAATCATAAATTTCAGGCCCTTTTGCTTCTGGCCAACCCTGCAATCCTGAAGCAGTGGCCTCACTCCTAGAGTTACAGTTCGGTTTCCATCATTGGCTGGAACCAGGCAGGTAAAAATGAAGTCAGAGTTTCCAAACTCTTTCCTGTGGTTTGGTTTGAGCTTGGGCAGTTCTTCATCAAACAGGTTCTCCCATTCCCCCTGTGAGTGAGAGGATGCGATAATGGCGGTTTTCATTTGCCCTGCACAAAGAAAAGAAATGCATTTGTAGCTGTATTCCTGTGCACAAAGTGAAAATAGAGGACCGGCCTCAGGAAGTTGTGGAGTCCAGGTCAGCGCTTCTGGCTCCTAACAAAAGACAGTTTCAGCACCTGCAGTAACTAGCGCAAATCTAAGTAATGTTCTCGTCACACAGCCAGTCCTTACCTTGAGATGCTGTTAAATTAGAAGGGGAATCTATTTCCCGTCCCCCTCCCTCCCCCCAAAAAGCGCGCGAACTCTGTCTTAAATATAGATATATGATATGTAAATGAATCTGACAACTGAGTGAATAAAAAATGAAGGTTTAAATTATTGAGGGATAGGAGGAGATGGTGCATGCAAATAGCATTAATGTAGAAAGAAGCAGCTCTCTGAACAAGGAAGGGAGGTTTTGAAACGTAATTATTTCTTTTAAGAAAAGGGCTACATATTAAATAAAAGCCAACAGAACCAGCACATGTTTATTTCAAAGGCTTTTCTTTCTATCATGTTGCTTCATTCCGCTGTGGTACTTTTTCCCCCTGCAAAGCAGAGAGGAATTGGAGGCTGCTGAATATTTTAGCTTTAATTAAAATAAGATAAATTAAGTTTTGATTGCTACATGAGAATAAATGAGTCCCAGACACTACCGATCACATGCTCTTGGCTCGCATTGAGATGGCAGGCGGAAGGTGTTTGCTAATTGATTTGGTGGGGATAGAACCTTTTCCAGCCTGGCTGTTGTTGCAATCAAATTATATTATACCACCACCACCAGGAAAACTGTGATGGGTCTGAGAGCATTTTGAAGAGTAACGTTTATTCAACCCAACTAGAAAATATACTCTAGGCTGAGATCTCAGCCAGCCAGTAGGCGCTAATTATATTTAACCCATGAAAAAACAATCTGGTGAGCTTGTTGTTGTTGATTTTTTAAGCTCCGCGATACAAATAAAGAGAGAATGCAGTGCACCGAGCTGGGGTGGTTTCTGTGCCCTTCTAACTCCAGAACGGCTTTCTCAGGGGGAAGTGTTTTGGGGGTAGGAGATGCGAGTTGTTTAAAGTGGAAAACAGAAAATTGATTTTTTTTTTAAGTAGTGAAGTTGCCAAGTTATTTTCAGTGGAGGAATGGCTTCCTTGTATACGCAGTAAATTTTTAATTGCTATTTGCATATTTACATTTATACCTGTATGAGCCTTCTAAGGGCTGACAGGACAGGTTACTGCGTTTCATTTTCCTAATTCCAATGCATGGTGGCTTGGAAGAAGCTGTTAAAGCTATAGATCAAAATGTCGTTTATTAGAAAAGTGCCTGCCTAGGGATTCTGGTTCTTAATTTATTATTTGTTGTGTGCTGACAATGTGCTCTGCCCTGTTCTGTCTAATCTATCTTTCTAGCTATTTATATGGCCCTCATCACTGTAGTACTTGAGTGCCTCCCATCGCTTAAAAAATGACAGCGTTGTCTCTCTTCCTGGCCTGACAAGAGAAGCAGAGTGGGGGTGCTTTTCTTCAGTTATTTATTTCAAGTGAATGAACCTGTGAGAAGGAAGAGGCTGTTGTGGGGAAGAGAAAAAAGGTGGGTGTTTGAATGCAGTCAAGGGGTAGTGTTCATTCTTATTTCTTTACAGGGGTAAGTTCCATTATCCTGGTCTGGTTTCTAGGCAGGTGCTGTCAGTCACGAATCTCCCCTCAGTAGCTGGCACACAGCTGTCCTGGGTAGCCAGGGTCACGGAGGGAGAGATGGGCTGATGGACAGTTTGACAGCAGATGCCTTTGATGGACGGTGTAGCCTTTTATTTTATGGAAAGTGCATTTAGTAATGTTGTATTACAACACCGTGGGTTCGGCTCTGGTGGCTACAGTTTCAACCTCCAGCGGAGTGAAAGTCACTTCTTCTACTTGCTTCGGATTTAGAGTCTGTAGGAGCACATAAAGGCCAAGGGTAGTGGCCACACAAACATTTCACAAGTACAAGGTCTAGTCTGTTTTGCAAGTTTTATTCAAGTTACAGTTAAAGTTTTAATTACCCATGCGTCTAGAAATTCATTAAAGACCTATGCACAAGTTACAAATATAGTCATACTTACATCCTTAATGATATTCTTAAGGTCTGATGGCTGCCTGGCCAATTGATCATTGGTAGAGGGATGGTTTCTACTAGAGTTTTCCCATAGGGAACTCAATTTTCCTAATTTGGGCACTCTTTTTTTATAATGTGATTCTGACAATACCTTATTAGCATTTAGGCACATAGTGCACCCTGCAATTAGGGCATGTGTTAGAAAAAAAGTGACTACTGAGTATTTTGTAAGCAAAAAATTACTGTTACTGTTAATTTTTTTGCAATATCACACATTGGTACATTTTTTCCTGTAATCTTGTGGCACAGGGTCATTCTTTGGTCACTCACTTATGTTAAGCATTTTTTAAGCCTATGGGCTAGTCTGGCTAAGCTAAAATCTTACAGGCCTCCGCCTGTAGGCCTTGCATTTCAGCCCTCCTTAGATACCTAATACATACTGACTACTGATCAATCTTCTATATCTATAATCCTACAACTTTACTCTGTTTAGGATACAATAATTCTATATGACATAAGTGTTGGTTAATCATAACATCACACAATAAACTCAAATCACTGGCTACATAGGGATGATTAATGGAGGAGAGATCTTCAAGGCACGTCCCTCTTCCCATTAGCATGGTTTCAGTCTTACGTGGATTCGGTGTCAGCCAATTGTTCTTCGTCCAGGTGCTGATCTCAGAAAGGTTGCCAGAAAGCTGGGAGATGGTGGTATTTTCAGTAGCCATGAAGGACATGTAGAGCTGGGTGTTTGTCCTCATATAGTTGACCCTTCAGCCCAAGCTTCAGCTGGGTGGAGAAACCACCCAGTCCTCGATCTGGGAGTCATTCAGGCAGGACACAAACACGTACTGTGTATTTTAGGTCCCACAGCACAGAGAATAAATACTCAAAGTCCTTCCTCACTGCACATCATTTATGAGCCACCCATAGACTCAAATGTGTTGGAATAAACCATTCACTGAATAATTTTAATCACAAATACAAAGTCTTTGTGCAGATAATTTGAGAGCAGAAAGAGGCTGAATTTGCTGAATAAACTGTTCAGTGTGAATTGTTGTCCCGAACAGTCCAGCAGGTGCCTGGAGCTAGGGCTTTAAAGCAGCTCCTCGCACATACATTCACCCTTTGGATTGACCAAAGAAGGGAAAGTTAATTCCTTCCTGACCCCCTCGGGTTTTCAGGTTGTGCCCTGAAGAGTGAGATCCACTGCCCTTGTCATCTCTTTTAACTAGTCTGTTATCTCAGTAGCTGTCTAAACGGTAGGTCTCCACCTCTCCACACAGACCCCTGTTAAATTCCACTAACTCACGGATCGACTTAAACAAGCGTAACATTTTCCTTAATGAATGAGTCTGGCACTGACAAAACCTGGAGCGTGCAGGAGATTCTTTAATTTTGCCATGGAGTCTAATTTGTGGGAAACAGTCTGCCGATGCCCATGTAGATTACTTTAATTTCAGATTATGTCAATTGTCTATCTGTCATTGTAGTATCTAAACGCTTTCCAGCTAAATTATATCTGCCAGGAAAGACCCCGAGAGGAATTCATGGAGTCTTCTGAACTTCTCCTTTACCTGGTCTAAGGAAGGCCTGTGGGGGATATAAAGAAAACATCTGCATGCTTTCTTCCACACTACCCCTTCTTGGAACGTCCTCCCTCTGTTAATCCATAAAGATACTGCCCACTTCATCATCTGCCAGGATGCCCGCAAGTAACCAGCCAAAGTGTAACTAGTGCATTTGTGGGGCAGCTGGGAATAGCCAATACTTATATAATCAAATATCAGAGGGGTAGCCGTGTTAGTCTGTATCCACAAAAACAACGCGGAGTCTGGTGGAACCTTAAAGGCTAACAAATTTATTTGGGCATAAGCTTTCATGGGTAAAAACCCACTTCTTCAGATGCATGGAGTGAAATTGTTTATTAATACTTATATAATATGCAGCTAAAAATAAATAGCTAATGTACATATGATTTTTTTTTAATTACATACATTTGATTGTCTGCCTCCCTAGCATCCTACTTATATTACTTGTACGACGGTGTAGGAAGCTCCTTTGGGGCAGTGACTGTGTGTGTGTGTGTGTGTGTACTGTGCCTAGTACAATGGACCCCCAGTCGTGACCAGAGACCATAATATAATATACCTCACAGTTATAGTGGGAAAGCTTTATCAAACAGGAAAGCCTTGCAGCATGCCCTGGATTAGTTTAATCTCCTTGAAAAATTGTCCCCTGGCCAACCTCCCCCTCCCCCCGACTGAAAATGCTTTATATCTAGTTTCCTCACACTTCATCCTGGTCTATATCAGCTGCAGCATCCCAGAGGCGCACAGCTGTCTTGGTAGGTCATGAGTGGAGAGCCAGTTGCTGATAGATCTGGGTCCCAACCCATTGATGGTTTTGAAGATCAGGACAGGGCCTAGGACTGGGAGCCAGTGGAGGGACTGGAGCCCAGGTATGATGTGCTTTCAATGGTTTTCCTAATGAGAAACCAGGCTGCCTTATTCTTTTTGACTAGGAGCTTCTCCATTCTTTCCACGTTCCTCCCTAGATACAGTGAGTTACAGGAATCGAGTCGAGAAGTGATGAGTGCATGGACCAGGAGTTGTTAGGGGCGTGAAGTTTCCTTGCAATCTGCAGATAGAAGAAGGCTTTTTTCACTGCCAGATCATCTAGGCTTAGTCACAATGGAGCACAATTCTTAGGCTTTGCGTCACTTTGGAGAATTGGGGCAGATGTCCTGTATGGAAGGGCTGCTTCTTGGAAGCATTCCCTCTTCCAGCTAGCATCTTTGGCCTTGTTTAGATCTAGTTTGAGCAGCTGCTTTCTATACAGGTGGTGATGTCCTCTAAGCATTGTGTCATGCTAGTGATGGTGTTGGTTGTGTCTGTGAGAAATGAGTTGCACAAGTGGGTGTCATTGGCTAATTGCAGCAAGTGCCTGTAGTGTTGGAAACACCTCCCAGAGTGGTCTTCTACAGCTACTGAAGAGGAGTGGGGACAGGATAGACCAGTGGGACTCCACAGATGAGGGCTTTTGGAGAACAGGAGCAGTTATCCTCCACCACACCCTCTCTGAGCCACTGTTTTATATCCAGCTGCATTTCCACCATTTCATGCACGTGCATCAGCAGCACCATGGGCTTGGCTGTGTCAAAAGCTGCAATGAGATCAGGCAGTAGGCGCATTGGGAGATGGCCTGTATCCGTTGCCATGTCACCACCACCTTTTAGTGTCCCTAGGGATGTCTCCTGACTGGTCCTGTCCTGAAGCATGCAGGACGTTGGCAGATGTCACATGATGTCACTACTTTCTCAAGGATTCTGTCTACAAATGGGGTGTTTGGCCATCATTGCTGGGCTTCATTGTGGTATCTGGGCACTGCACTATCTCACCCAGGCCTTTGCATTACAAAAGGGAGCAATCAGCCACTCTGGTGCTTCATATTCTGTGCTCTTAGGAAACTTATCTTAATATTTCTGCTAAAACCACGGACACAGACATTTTCAAAGAACTGTGTTTGTCTCCAGCCCCGCCAGGCCAGGACTGTCCACGCCCAGGCTGAGGTGCCATCCTGCACTGCCAGCAGAGGAGATGAGGTTTGGTCCCCCATCTCCGCTGGCACATCAGCACTGTGGGAGACCGTGGCTGATCTCTGGGGCAGATCGCACAGTGCTCAGGCCCGAGGCCTGCATTTCTTGGCTTTTCTGGGTTTGAGTCCGACCTGAGTGTAGCTTTCTTTTCTCTCTGGTTTGGCCTTCTTAGTCTCCATGGCAACGTGCATTCCCTTCTGCAGAGGCATCATGCTTTGCTTACCACTTCCTAGCTCTGCATTTGTATTCTGCTCCTTTGTCTTCTGTTACGCCTTGGCAGACGGCCAGGCCAGGCATCCATTTCAAAGCAGCCTTTGTTTTATTGGCAAAATGGCTAGTCAGAAACGTATGTGATTTAATCAGGCTGAGAACACTTTGTTTCTTTGCTTTTTTTCTTCTCCCACAACTGTAGCCCGTTTGTTCAGTGGAGCTGGGTTTTACCTGAGCTCCCCAGTGGAAGGAAATACCATGGTTAGCCGCTCAGCCTACTAGGAGAATCTCATTAACATGAATTCTGCATCAGATGCAGGTTTCAGAGTCGCAGCCGTGTTAGTCTGTATCCCCAAAAAGAACAGGAGTACTTGTGGCACCTTAGAGACGAACACATTTATTTGAGCATAAGCTTTCGTGGGCTACAGCTCACTTCAGTGCACCAAGGAGTAGGGTGTAGGGTAGGGGTGGGGGGGGGAGATTTCTTTCACTTTCCTGCCATCTATTTATCTTTGAAAATTCATTTCAAACTCACACTTGTCATTTTGGGAGCAACCTTGTCCGTGCTTGTCGACTGCCTGAGAAACCCAACAGCTGACACCCCAATCTCCCTTCCTTGGACAGCGGAGAAAGCACTTGAAGAGAAACGCAGAGACCAGACTATGGTTCATGCACCCATCTTCCCCTTTTGCTTGCCTGTGTCCGCCTTCTCCCCATCGCCATGGTGGGAACTAAGGTCAAACACTGAGCAGCTGTAGGGGATTTTAATTGCCAGTGAGCGCCAAACGAGCCATTTTTCTTCCTCTCTTGAGGCAGGTGTGAGTCTCAGCAGATGTGGGGGGGGTGCATGTGTTTGTGTTTTTAAAAGTATGTAAATAGATATGCAAATAAGATGGGGCCCTTGGACTCCTGGCACATTGTCAGTGTGGCCCTGGGTATCCTAGATCTGAAGTCCTTGCTACTGAAACTGCTCCGAAACTGACGTCTGCTTTGTTGCGTTGAGAGCCCTCCCTCTTCTGAGGTGCAATGAGGCAGCGCTGGGGACTGCAAAGAGGCAGTTCCACTGCACCAGTGACTGGCTAGGACAGTAACTAAGTGTCTGCTCCCTGTACAGCACTACCATCCGAGATGAGAGGGGAGGAAAAAAGGAGGGTGATCGTGAAACTAAAAAGCTTTGGGACGACAATCAGTCCCAAATCAGAAGCATCCTCCTAGCACTGATCAGAAGCAGAACACCAACAGCAGCAGCATGTCCTCTGACCCAAGCATCACTGAAACCGGGAGAGAGCAGCAAAATGGTGGAAGAAATGATACCACAGTAATGGGGGGAAACGTGAAGGGTTCCAATCCTCTCTGCCTGTCTTGAAAGACCTGGCTGAGAATCAGGGAGTGCTGGACCACGAGTGACACGGACTGTGGGAGCTCAGCAGGAACATGAAGACAGGCTCCTGACCTTGCAAAAGAAAGGGCAACAGTTTGAGGAATGAGCAGAAGAAGGTTAAATCAGGGTCGTTGGGCAAGTATTCCCATGTCCTAACCAATGCCCACCCTCTTCTCTTTTAGATGACCCTGATGCAAACACACCTATCACGTCTCCCAAACGGAGTTTATCGTTAAAATGTACATACAACCACGTGCATGGATTTGCAGAATTCCTGTGGCCTGATGTAGCTTGTTAGTGCGCTGGGTGCCAGGGATTCTCTTGGCCAGAGAGGAATCAGATTTACATATGCCCGTGCTATGGAGTGTAGAAACAAGCATGCCAAGTGTTCAGGTTGCATTACTCTACTGCAAATCAAGCAGCCAAACCAATGGCAGGAACCCAGGCTAGTGCATACACCAAAGCTCTGGGCTCGGACCAAAGCCCAAACCACCCAGTCCCTGCCCAACTCCCAAGCCAATGAGGCAAAAAGGGCAGACTGGGACTGCCCGGCAGAGGCATTAGCAGGTTGGGGGTTCCGTAATAAGCCATCTTTAGCCTTCACTTAACTGGGGCTCAGGGCATGGGGAGCAGGAAGGAGGAAAAGTGCTTGCTTCTGGGGCCACTTCCGTTGTGTGGGGAGCGTTGTTGTTCTATTATGATTGTGGACGGGGGATGCAGCTGTAGGAAGACAGAGATTTCATTTCTCTAACTCTCAGCCAATCGGTGAAGTGTTTTATTACATCAGCAGGATAAGATGCAAAACCAAGGTCCTCCCCACTGTGAATGTGATCGCTAAAGATCCCTTGGCACTTGTTGCTGGAGTAGAGGTGTAAAGCCACATGTCCTGGCCAAATTACAGCTTAGGAAATCATATTGTGCCTCCTTAAATGCCTTGTGTGCAGTGTAGTTGGTCCCAAGATATTAGAGAGACAAGGCGGGTGAGGTAATAGCTCTCTGTGGGTTTGTCTACACAGCAAAGAAAATCCTACGGCTGGCCCATGCCAGCTGACTCTGGCTCCCGGGGTTCGGGCTGCAGGACTGCTTTTTGGCTAGAATTCCAGGCTCAGGCTGAAGCCCAAGCACTGGGACCCTCCCACCTCGCAGGGTCCTAGAACCTGTGTGCCAGCCCAAGCCTAAGTGTCTAAACACCAATGAAACAGCCCTGAAGTGTGAGTTGTTGTCTAGTCTAGTTGCTGTGTAGACATACGCGATAGCTTGTTTCTCTCACCGACAGATGAGGATATGATCTCCCTCACCGTGTCTCCTTAGGTTCCTTGGTAATTCAAGTGAATACAGTATTCCCCTCACTACTTGTCTTAACCTGCTGTGCAGTGGTGCTCTGCTAGACAGCTGCTGGAGTGTGGTCACGAGTAAAGTGATTCCTGTGAGCAGAAAGATCATAAGACACTTTGGAAGGAAATGTTCTGTATAAATGTAACTTCTTGTTGCTATGCTGTTGGAGTTGGATGGCTTCCTTCACAAACAAATGTATACAACATTTCTTTGGTTTCGTATCTGAAACCTTGGTTAGCTCTGTCTTTTGTTGGTTGGTTTGTTTTATGGCAAGTGGAGATGAGCTAATTTCTTACAAGAGGGAACCATTGCTGCCATGGTGGAGCCGCTCTGGCAAGCACAACAGTGAGGGATTTGAAAGTGAAAAGTCTAGAATAGAGAGTGAGGCAGTAGCCAGCCCCTGACGTACTGGGCGTGCACGGGAATGCTGCTGGCCTGTTCTTGTGATGCTGTTTTTAGTGATGTCCAAGACTAACTGCCTGGATTTGGCATAGTTTGCAAATGATATAATGCATGCTGCAGGTGGGGACAAACAAATCCCCTGGTTTGGAAAGGCTTGGAAGAGGAGGGGTTGCAGGGGGTCATTTCTCTGGGTTTCTTCATGCAAATAGCTCGCCTTTGGGGGCGGAGGAGGAAGTGCAGTGGTGCTGGGTCAGCTTAACAGAGCCATTCGTTTTGAATAAGTACATGCCCAGTATAGGAAACCATTTCAAAGAAGGAGCATTAGAGGCAGTTCTTAAATATAAGTAATTGTTCACAGAAATGTCCCCCTTTTGCTCCAGAGTGCATTTGTCTATACAGTACATTGTTACTACAAATAACATAAGTGATTGCAGTTATTCCTCACAGCCCACCCTCTCCCATCACAGAGCTTCATGACTGATTCCTACATGCTGGGGAAGCCCTACAATATCAGATTATTCCTGGACTATTAATACATTCAAGTGAGGATATACTAAAGCAGCGGCTTGATACTCTTACATGCTGCCCTTAAAGAGTTATATCGTTCTGTGACTGGGTAATAAATTATCCATACCACAGGAATTCACAAGCCCTACAATGCAAAATCCTCCCATTCATTAGAGGTCCTAAACCAGCTGCTGTATTTGAGATTCACATTTTGGCCACCGCCTTCAGCATCTGGGAAAAGTCCCTTTGGATTTGTGTGGGTGGGGGGGAGACACACCAGATCAATGGGACCAAAGAGAGCTTGGATTTTGCACAGCCTACGTTAGGCTCATTCTCCTAAGGCTGACGTTCGTTTTTGGATAGCTGAGTGGTGAGCGTTATTTTAAGTATGTATCTGAGGAAGTGCTCTCTATTTTCTGAAACTTATATTTTAGACTACTTTTCTCTTCTGCAGCACATTCAGTGCTCTTTACACTCATTAATAAATTAAGCCTCACACTCTGAGAGTTATTGCAGTGTCCTTTAATAGCTGCTGGAAGCTGAGACTCGGAAGGTAAGTGACTTTCACAAGGTCCTACAACAAGTCCATGCCACAGGCAGGAATAAAATCCAGGAGTAGTGACCTGTGGTCTTGTGTTTTTAATTGTTAAACCACATTGCCTGCCTCAAGGCAAAGAAACTTTGCTGTAGAATGCCTATCCGGCCTGGGACAGTCACAGGAGTAATTAGTGCCAAAACACCTGCTGTAGTGTGTGTAACTGGTCAACAAAACCTGCTCTAGCGCCACGTCTGATTCTCGGTCATTCAAGAACTCCCCAGACTACTATCCTTGTGAACTCCTGCAACACATAGTATTGCTGGTGCAGAAGAAATACGGTTTGTGGCAGAGTAAAAATAGTGTGTAATATTATTGTACAGTCATGCAAAATTAAATGGCCCAAGTCTGCAAGTAATCTAGCTCTACTGAACAGTGGTGCCATGGAATAAGTCATTGAAGATAAAGAGATTCATCTTCAATAGACAATGGTGTAAGAGAGTCTGAACAAACATAGGCAGCAATCCTAACAACTGGAGCAGACCACCGGGGCCGAGTTGGATGTGCATTCTCCACCTGGTCCTAGCTTGACCTCCTCTGTCTACGCTACTAACGTTGTGTGCTCTGTTGGGACCAATCTCCTCTGTAAGGGCTTGTGACACCTCGCTGGCAGCCACGCCTTACCATTGCGCTGCACAGCATTGTGTGCTGGTGTAAAGACTCCACGAGGGGGGAAGAGTCCCAGAGCCCAGGCTCCAGCCCAAGCCCGAATGCTTGTGCTGCAGTTGAATACCCCGCAAGCCCTAGCCAGCTGACACCAGCCAGCTGTGGGCGTTTTATTGCCGTGTAGACATACCCTGAGCACCTGAGCCAAAGCCTATTGAAGTCAATGGAAAAATACAGGCCTTGAAAGCAATTCCAAAATAACTCTGATCACTGCAGACTGGGCAGTGCAGACTGGAGGGAGCTGCACAAAGGAAAAGAACAATGAACCCATCCATGTGATATTTCTTTGGAAGTGTAATGGAACCCTGGTAAAGAAAGAAAGATTGGAAATGTCCATTGCACTGCACCACTTAGGAGACCAGGGGACGTGAGGAAGGGATAACTGGCTGGATGCAGAGTGAAATTTAGGCTCAGCAATTCCATTTTGCAGCTGGCAGCTTTCCCAAATGCAGACCAGGAAAAGCAAGCTGGGCCAGCTTTAAACCACAGAGAAATTCTTTCTCTTTTATTATTTTTGTGCAGATTTAAAGGATAGGATTAAATTATCATTTAATAACCCCTCTTGCCTGCTCTCCCGACTCTGATCACCCTGTGTAATGGTGATAAAGCTGGAAATGCAAGTGAAGCCTGGAGGCTAGGCAGTGAATTTTCTTTTCCTGAGCACAGATCTAATGGCTGTTTGTTATTGCGGCCTGTGAAATAGGCACTGGCTGTTTAATCGCGAGTCCTAGGATGAGATTTTGCTCTTTTTGGCTGCGTTCCAGCTCTTGTTGGAGGAGAAGCCAAATCCTTTTTGTTCGCAACTTCAAAATCTGTCATACTCTTTTTCTCTTCCTGGTTAGGGATCCTACAAAGACTAAAGTAATCCTTGCTTATGCAAGAAGTCCAGTTGACTTCACTGGGACTGCTTGTGTGAGTAAGACTTACTTGTATAAGTAAAGATTGTCTGATCAGTCCCTGTATGATAAGCCCTTAGCACAGGGCTAAGACTATTTTAAAATGCTCCAAACATAAATACTGTAAATAAAAGCTCTACAGTGATCTGGGAAAGGAGGGTTCTGGTAGAGTAAGACACAGTCTCTGTGTGTTAACAAGAAGACTGTTTCCCCCTGTCTGTCAGATCAGCTAATTTGGATTATTTAAATCAAGTGCAATTTTGAAAGCAATCTGTTTTGCTCATGACAGCTTCTTCATTCTATGTAATGATGCTGAATGTAACAAGCGGCAAAGGGTTATTGACTGCAAATTCACCACATTCCCAGGCCTGCACTTCTCACATTGACTTATAAAAGGAGCCTCTTGCTTTATTTTCCCCAGACATTAGGCAGAAAGTATTTTCTAACATGTCGGCTTTACAACTTCACACTGAAGCCCTCATTTGCTATGAAGACTTGACAGCAAATTGCAGATAAAGGGAAAAGGTGGGGGAGGGGGAAGTAGGAAACATATTGAAATGGTGCCAGCTTGTTTTTAACTATTTTTAGTCAGAAGATTTCTTTATCTTCTGCATTTTTTCTTTCTTTCCCTTTTCTTTTTGTTGTTGGTTGGTTGCATGATGTGAACATCCTAATTAAGGAGAAAGTTATACCGGTAGTTCCAGAAGGAAGGAACCCCGTGTCTCCATCAGGATGTCAGGTCACACTCAATGGGTTTGGGTGGCAGCTGAATTGCGATGCTAGCCAGGGGCTAGGAAAAAGGTGTGTGGACGGATCAGTGACCAAAAGGCCATGTTTGTTTAATGGTGAAAGTGTAACATTAAATTATCCATACTGGGCAACGGCCTGAACTCATGGGCAGGATTTGCACCCTGGGATAGAAATCCCCATTATTAGTAACTATTTGTAGTACTGTAATGCCGAGGAGGCCTAGTCGTCCGAGGGGCCCATGGGCATCACATTAGCTCTCCTCCAGTCACCTGGTACAGAGACTGATTTAAGCGATAGGTTATGTAGCACAGTTAGCAGTTCTGCAATTTCAAACTAGGAACCCATTGCAAAAGGGATAGATAATATGACAGAAAATATCATAATGCCACTATGTAAATCCGTGGTATACCCACACCTTGAATAATGCAAGAAGTTCTGGTTGCCCTATTTCAAAAAAGATCTATTAGAATTGGAAAAGGTACAGAAAACCATACCAAAAATGGTCAAGGATACGGAACAGCTTCCATCTTAGGAAAGCTTACAAAGACTGTGACTGTTCAGCTTAGAAAAGAGACGACTAAAAGAAAATGAGATGGGGGTTTATAAAATCATGAATGGTATGTAGAAAGTGAATAGAGAAGTGTTATTTCCCCCTTCACCTAACACAAGAACCAGGGGTCACCAGATGAAATTAATAGGCAGCAGGTTTAAAACAAACATAAGGAAATCCTCCTTACACAACAGACAGTTAACCTGTGGAATTCATTGCCAGGGGATGTTGTAAAGGCCAAAACTATAAGTGGGTTCAAAGAAAGAATTAGATAAGTTCACAGAGGATAGGTCCCTTGATGGCTAGTAGCCAACATGGTCAGGGACACAACCTCATGCTGTAGGTGTCCCTAACTCTCTGACTGTGAGAAGCTGGGACTGGAGAACAGGGGATGGATCACTCGATAATTGCTCTGTTCTGTTCATTCCCTCTGAAGCAACTGGCACCAGTCACTGTTGGAAGACAGGATACTGGGCTAGATGGACCAGTATGGCCGTTCTTATGAAACTAAGGACAGATGGCAAACACTGAGTAGAATTGACTCTAGATAGAATCTAACAGGACAGCCTTGCTCTTACATTCTTCTTGGGGCCCAAAACAAAAAAGAGCATTAAGGAAACCCAGAATACCTGGCCTGTCTCTTGCTAAGCCTGAACAAGCACTTTGGTTGGAGTAGCAGCAGCAGAATTACTTTGGGAAAAAATTCCTCATGGAGTTCCTCTGCACCTAACCCAGATATTTCTGCGAAGAAAGAGGTAGAAGATCTGGCCCATCATGGATATGGGCTAGTGTTGGGCCTGTGCTGCCCTGCCATCCGTGATCCACAATCACTCCCTTATTGTAGCCGAATTGATAAAATCCTGTATTCAGAGCAGAACTCCTACCGGTATGAAGCTCAGCCTCCTATTTTGGCTTTGTCCACATCATCGGCAAGATGTGAAACAAGATGAAATAAATAGAGTGCATGACCACTTGGTACTGCTTGCATCCTGTTGCTATACTGTGCCTAGGAATACTGCCGCAATAGCTGGCACTACTTTTTGGCAGGTGAATTCTCACCTCCTTGCACTTCCCCCTGAAGAGACTCCCTACTTGACGGTTGTCACCTAGCTTGAATTTTGCAATGCTGTCACAAGGCCAGTTTGCTGGTATTTTAAAACTGCAAAATTGGCTCTGAGTTGCAGGGAAATGAGACTTTGGAATTGGAAGATCTGGGATCAGAACATGGAGGGGAGGAAGTGATACAGGGTTAGTTAGTGGAATAGATAGGTCCACTGAAGGTGTATAACTGAGCCTTGGTATTTAGGGGTTGAATGGAAGCAGTTGCTGAATAGCAGACCACTTCCTAGGAGCATGCGTATGCATAAAATTAGAGCAGAGTCTAAAATAATTGAGAAACCTACAGACCTTGACTATGATTTTTATTGACAGTGCCATGATTCAGTTAACAACATGACATAACTAGAGAGCATAATATATTTGTTAACCTTCACAACGGAAGACAGGCCTAGCAGCAGTTCTATTACATCAGATACTATCCCTTTCAAGAGTGGATGAAGTGGGAGTGTGGGGAATGAAGCACAGTAACAGGAAGTGGAACAGAAATGTCAACAAAGAATGGCCTCCAGTTACCCAGCTTGACACATAAATAAACCCCAAACAGCTTTTATAAATGAGGAAAAATTAATCTCAAAGGAGATTTCACTTAGAAGCTTCAAAGCTACTGTTAGTAACAAAGAAATTGATTTTAAGGTTGTCATTGCCTATTTAAGTAAGAGAAACATGACACAATCTCTTTGTGTGTGTGTGTGTTTTCCAGCTGCACAATAATCCAAGTTATATTATTTAGCATGTAGGAACAGGATGAAAAGGACCCTTTTTTCTATGCGGCTTTGTTGTAAATGCTTGGCTTTAATAATATGAGGTTTCTTTAGCAGCAATATATTGCACCCGTTCACTCTACCAGCAAGACAGGCTGTATTCTAGCAGATGTCTGAGGACAATTGGGGGTCAAAATATATGTGACGGTCAGCTTGCTCGCTAGTCTAGGTGAGTCAGATTTTTGACAGGTCACAAAAATAGCTTTAATTTTTTCATTAGTACCAATGATGAGGTTAAAAACCAAATGAAGAGATTTTGCAGCTGGGCTGGTAAATGTTCATGACAGTTTTGCAAGAGGTTTTTCCCTTCACCAGCAAAACAACCACCTAGCTGCCTTCATTCTCGTTTCTCACAATCTCCTATGATAGCACAGTTGAAACTCTGCTTATTTCCATGTTAACAGTAGAAGAGTTTGGAAAAAAAATAAATTCCTGAATAGCACTGAAGGCATGTACAAGAATAATTGTTTCCTTGAACAGTAACTGTTCAAACTCCTAGGCTAGTTTGAAGTAATGCTTCAGAGCTAAATGCAGGAACTGCCGATAAGCAACCTTGTGGGTGACAGGGTTATTATGCACCAAAGTATTCCAGCAGTGGTGCAGGACGGCATGTATAGTAGGCTAATGTATCTGAACATATGAGGGGAAAAAAATATTGGTTTGTAGAGATGTAACTAGAGGAATGTTACATCCTCACTATTAGTCTGTCCGGCACAGCACTAAGCCCTTTTCACTTTAGCTGTTTTGGGTAAAAACCTATTATCTATTCTCACTATTTATTATATTCGCCATTGGCAATATTGTGTCTATGTCCTTGTGTGGTGTTACTGATCAGATATTGAAACCTTACTAATTTTTTACACTAACTAAACACAAGGATGTAAACATGTAAAATAAATTATATGTACAAGTTTGAAAAATAGTTACAAATTAATCATATTAATAAATGTCCCAGTGTGTGTTCAAGGGACACAGCTTAAAATTAACCTTGTAAACAACCCCATTTCCTCAGCTGTCAGTATTAACACCTTAGATTGCTAAAAGTGAATTTTAAACATTGAAAAAAATCTCCCCAGAATCCACTTCTGCTGTGATGTCTATAGAAAATCAGTCAGTTAAAGCTGGGTAGATAAGGCTAGTTGGCAAAAACTTTCTAATATTTTTAATTGTAATTTTAAATAGAGATATACAAAAACTATATATATTTGATTGTATTGCTCTTCCCCATCATCCATATATGACTTGTCTTCCTGGGCCCTGAACCTAGGAGATATTCTGTGTGAATGGGCCTCTGAAATCCACGTGGCTCCTACCCATTTGGAGTCTGCTTGCACAGAATACCTTGTATGATCAAGGCCCTCGATTATAATATTTGGGAAAGGGAAACTATCTTCCTATGTGTTTGTACAATGGGCCTCTAGGCACTACAGTAATAGAATATAAATATATTACATCACAATAAATCAGTTTCCTGCTGTTATTTATGCTCTTTGTTTCCTTCCTATGTTTTCTGGGCTTGGATGATGAAAATCAAATCATTCCTGTTTTTTAATAGTCAGTTTCATTTTCACATTCTCACTGTTTCAATATTCTGGGTTAAAAACACAGCAGGACAATGTTATTGCACACAATAAATAAATAAATAAATTGTGTGCCATAACATGATGCCTTTGAGAATGCAATCAAAAATTGCATTGCACTGCAAACTTCTGATTTGCTATCCACTATAACCCCAACCCTCTCTTGGCATTACTGTTTTCCAGTTCTCTCCCTCCCTTTATTCCCCTTAATCCCTTTGACTAGTTTCATTTGCCTAAACTCATTTTTGAGGTAACTCCATTAAAGTCAGTGCAATTAAACTTGGATGAATTTGGCCATCTATTTTTTTGCATTCTTTATTTTCCACATCCAAGCCCCAGATGACTCTGTATACTTATTTGGATTATTATTTATTTAAGTATGCTTTTCACTTATCGAGGTTCATGCCCACAATGTGCTAGGTACTCTCCAAACAGTAAAGAAAATATAGTCCTTCTCCAAGGAGCCCACAATCTAAAGACTGACAAAAAGATGGGGGAAAGCTATGTAATACATTAGTAGCATGGTCAAGGGAGTGCTTGACTATGTCTCAGTAATGTTAAATTAACATCTTTTTTATATTAGTCCCAATTACTCCTCAAACATATGTCAGTACGCTGACTCCCCATTCTTTGTTGCATCCAACATAAGCTGGTTGTTCTCACTTTCAAGGCCCTCATGGTCTATCCCCACTCTGCTTATCTCTCATTGACTATCAAGATGCCTCTGGATGGCCCATAATGTCATCCTCCATCACTCTTGTTAAATTTTCAAATAAGCACTCTGTGCTTTCTTCCACACTGCACTTCATTATTGGAAGAAGGAGCTCCCTGTGATTATCCACAAAGCTACTTCATTATTCAAAACTCTCCTTTTCCATGATGCCTATAAAAAACTTGACAGTGGATAGGCTGCTTATGGGGGGAGACCACTGCTTATCAGGCTGATCAATATTGTCTCATTTCCCCATCTGTCTGTCTGTCTTCTTGTTTTATACTTAGATTGTAAGCTCTTTAGAACAGGGACCATCTTTTTGTGTTTATACAGCACCTAGAACCATGGAGTCCTGGTCCATGACAAGGGCTCCTAGGCGCTGCGGTAATATAAATAAATAATAATGTCCATAGTAGCATTTGTAGCAGAAAAGTCTTCAGGAATGATTTGAATGCAGAGAGAGTAGTGGATAGTGGCCATGCTGGTGAGCTTCCTTCTTTTCCATTTTTAGTACAATATGTTTTTTACCTCCTATTTTAATTAACAGTCTTTTTTGAAAACACATTAACCCCTTCCTTTTTCTTATAGTCTTCATTTTTAGAGGGATTGCAGACTATTGTCTTACTTCTGATGCTTACCTAGTAAGTTAATACCGATTCCTCAAAATGTGTGTTCTGCCGCTGCGTTTTATACAGAGCTGAGCACACTGCCACTGCCCAGAAAATAAAATAATGGGCAGAAAAAATACTTAATGGAAATGGTGTGTTGTTACTCTCCTAGCTACTTGCTTTGCATCTTCCTAGGTTGCTCAGGGAAGTGATAGTCTCTCTCTCTCTCTGATATTGGTGAGACATGGCTTGAAATTCTGTTCAATTCCAGTCACTTAAGTAACCTAATAATGTTGAGAAATTAGATCAAAACTACTCACATGGTGGCTGAAGGAACTGACTTATTAAGAGACAGTCTCCCTGTCCAAGTTGACTGCCATGGTGGCACTTGTGGTTCCATTACAGAGTTACCATATTTTATACTGTGGCAATAGTCTGTCTATTGCAATATTGAGATGATTGCGTTGTGTCCCAAAGGTATCTCAGGGCAATTTTATTGTCTTGCTGGATGCAGGACACAAGACAGTTCCCATTCAAAACTGGGATTGGTCCATCAAATATATGGCAACACAAGTTATGGAGATATCCTATCTCATAGAACTGGAAGGGACCCCAAAAGGTCATCAAATCCAGCCCCCTGCCTTCACTAGCAGGACCAAGTACTGATTTTTGCCCCAGAGCCCTAAGTAGCCCCCCTCAAGGACTGAACTTACAACCCTGGGTTTAACTGGCCAGTGCTCAAACCACTGAGCTATCCCTTCCCCGCAAGTTCCATAGGTCTGATGCTGCTGGGGTTCAGGCAGGTCTCATGTTCTTTATGTATATAAATAAGGAGGTCTCTCATGGTGGGGGTTTCCTGCCCCAGAGATGGATTTCTTGCATGCACTGTGTGGTGATGTATCACCCTATAAATAGGCAGAATTAGATTTTTTTTAATATAATTTCAACATATACTATCTGTTTAAGCATTCTTTTGTATTTATTTAATATTTCACAGTTGCAGGAAATTAGGGGGGATCAGACAATAATTATTTAATGATAGTAGATATTGAGATTTAAAAAGTTAAAGCTTTATAACCCTTAAAACACAAAGTGTCAACATAAGAACGGCCATACTAGGACAGACCAATGGTCCATCTAGACCAGTATCCTGTCTTCCGCCAGATGCTTCAGAGGGAATGACAGAACAGAGCATTTACCGAGTGATCCATCCCCTGTTGTCAAGTCCCAGCTTCTGGTATCAGAGGCTTAGGGACACCTATAGCATGAGGTTGTGTCCCTGACCATCTTTGCTACTAGTCATTGAGGGACCTATCCTCCATGAACTTATCTAATTCTTTTCTTTTTTTTTTAACACAGTTATATTTTGGGCCTTCACAACATCCCCTGATAATGAGTTCTGCAGGCTGATGGTGTGTTGTGTGAAGAAATGCTGCCTTATGTTTGTTTTAAACCTGCGGCCTATTAATTTCAGATGGTGACCCCTGGCCCTTGTGTTATGAGATAAATGATACTTCCGTATTCTTTTTCTCCACACCATTCATGATTTCATAGACTTATATCTCCCCTTAGTCATCTCTCTTCTAAGCTGAACAGCCCCAGCCTTTTTATGGAAGTATGTCCTCTTAGAGAAGCTTTTTTATACACGTAATCATTTTTGTTGCCCTTCTGTGTCTTTTTCTTAATTCTACAGCACATGTAGAATATTAGGGTTGGAAGAGACCTCAGGAGGTCATCTAGTCCAATTCCCTGCTCAAAGTAGGACCAACACCAACTAAATCATCCCAGCCAGGGTTTGTCAAGCCGGGCCTTAAAAACCTCTAAGGATGGAGATTCCACCACCTCCCTAGGTAACCCATTCCAGTGCTTCACCACCCTCCTAGTGAAATAGTGTTTCCTAATATTGAACCTAGACCTCCCCCACTGCAACTTGATACCATTGCTTCTTGTTCTGTCATCTGCCACCACTGAGAACAGCCGAGCTCCACCCTCTTTGGAAACCCCTTCAGGTAGTTGAAGCTGCTATCAAATCCCCCCTCACTCTTCTTTTCTGCAGACTAAATAACCTCAGTTCCCATAGCCTCTCTGCGTAAGTCATGTGCCCAGCCCCCTAATAATTTTCGTTGCCCTCTGCTGGACTCTATCCAATTTGTCCACATCCCTTCCGTGGGGGGGGAGGAGGGGAGGCCAAAAGTGAACACAATACTCCAGGTGTGGCCTCACCAGTGTCAAATAGAGGGGAATAAGCACTTCCCTTGATCTGCTGGCAATTCTCCTACTAATGCAGCCCAATGTGCCGTTGGCCTTCTTGGCAATGAGGGCACACTGCTGACTCATATCCAGCTTCTCATCCACCGTAATTCCCAGGTCCTTTTCTCCAGAACTGCTGCTTAACCAGTCAGTTCCTAGCCTGTAGCGGTGCATGGGATTCTTCCTTCCTAAGTGCAGTACTCTACACTTGTCCTTGTTGAAATATACAGTAAATATTCTTAAATCAAACTCTTACAAGTTTTCAAGCAGCATTTTTTTTTTACTTTGTCTAGCTGTAAATTATGATTACTGTTGAAAATATTTTTTTCAGTTGTGTCTGTGTGAAATTGACATTTACAGAAAAAAAATCTAATTCTTCCACATCTACCTCTAAAGTAGCAGTTCAAGTCACAGATTATGGGGGCGAGGGGGAGGGATTTACATAAGGGCTAGGGTTTGGCTCAGGTCCGGGAGGGGAGTTGTACTGTAGAGCTCACACTGTAAGGGTGGGTTGTAATGTCACCATGAAAGGGGGGGGGGGGGTCCTCTGCAGAAGGAGCTCTCTGTGGTCCTGTCTACACAGGTAAGGATTTGCTGGTACAGACAGTAGGGCTTTTCCTGGCATGGCAGCGAATGTGGGTACAAAGCACTGGCAGGGAAGGGTGGGATTTTTTTCATACTCCTAACCTGCAGCATGAGTAAGAGTGGCGAGTTATATGGGCCTGTGGTACCCGTGCTCCAGCAAATTCAGGGCCTAGGGGCCCAGCTCCAGCAATATTTGGGGCCGGGTCTCTCCCCTTGCCCTGCCTTCTGCCCCGTGCTCATCTCCCAGAGTGTCCCCCAGCCCTACTTGCCACCCTCACATGTCTCCCCCGGAGCGTCCCTGCCTGTGCTGTGGGCAGCGGGTGGCTGCACTGTCGCTCCGCGCTGTGCTCCTTTGCCAGCCGCTGCCGACTACACAAGGGAGCGGCGCACATGTGATGGCAGCTCCCCCTCCCCCTGGCACCCACCACAGGGGAGATAAGGGGGCTTCCTGCACCTGAGAGGGGCCCGGCCCCTATGAGCACGTGCAGGGTCTGTGCTGGATGAGTGTCCTGCCGGGGGTGCAAAAGGGCTGGGGGGACTGTGGAGTCCTCCTCTCTGGCCCCAGCCCCAGGGCAGCCTGCCTGCACCCCAAACTTCTCGTCCCCTGCCCCCACTGCCCACATCCCCTGCATCTCATCCCCTGCCCCCCAACCCTCTGCCCCCCTGCATCTCATCCCCTGCACCCCAACCCTCTGCCCCCCTGCATCTCATCCCTGCCCCACCCCCTCGCCCCCCAACCCGCTGCCCCCCTGCATCTCATCCCCTGCACCCCAACTGTCTGCCCCCCTGCATCTCATCCCCTGCCCCACCCGCTTGCCCCCAACCCTCTGCCCCCTGTATCTCATCCCCTGCCCCACCCCCCTGCCCCCCAACCCTCTGCCCCCCTGCATCTCATCCCCTGCCCAACCCCCCTGCACCCCAACCCTCTGCCCCAGCCTTGAGCTCCTCCCAAACGCCCCAGCCCTCAGCTCCCCGCCCCTTGGCCCCACCCCATTCATTTTGTTATGTGCACCAATATGCAGGGTCGGAACTTGGACCTGTTCTGGGCGCCACAAAAAAATCATACAAACCTGCCGCCCCGGGCATGAGGCCAGCCAAACCTTTCCCTGTAGCCCCGGGCTGTGTGTGGCAGGGACGCCGGGAACCACGAGAGGCGGTGGTGGGACGCTCTCTATGGGGTAGTGTAGGGGGAGCCGGGGAAGGAGAGTCTTTGCAGGGGTTTTCTTTCTCTCGGGGAGGGGGGCCTCATGCTTTCTGTTCTCCTAGGCGGGTGTCCGCCCGGGGAGCTAGTGCTGATGTCCAGGGGGTGTCTCTTTGCGGCGCAACCTTCGCCATTAGGGGTCTGGGGGGAGGGGTGTTCTCTGCTCTCCGGGTTGCTAGGGCGCCATGTTGGGCGATTTGGTGCCCCGGAAGTGATACCCCCGGCGGGATTTCTCTTCCGGTGCGGCGGGCCAGCGCCGGACCCGGCCAAGTTAGGACGGAGGCAGGAAATGGCGGCGACGCTGCTGCAGCAGCTGCCGGGCCCCCGAGCTCCACTGTGCCGGGCCCAGGCCGCCTAGAGAGCCGCCGAGCCAGCGCCGGGCCCGGGCCGCAGCCACCCCGGGCCGGACTCCGAGCACTTTACATACATGAGGTGATAGGCGGGGAGGTGTGAAGGGCGCGGAGCGGGGGGTGCTGGGGCCGGGGCCGGGAGGCGCTGGGACCGGGGCCGGGGGGCGCGGAGCGGGGGGTGCTGGGGCCGGGAGGCGCTGGGACCGGGGCCGGGGGGTGCTGGGGCCGGGAGGCGCTGGGGCCGGGGCCGGGGGGCGCGGAGCGGGGGGCGCTGGGACCGGGGCCGGGGGGCGCGCCGCACCGGAAGAGAAATCCCGCCGGGGGTATCACTTCCGGGGCACCAAATCGCCCAACATGGCGCCCTAGCAACCCGGAGAGCAGAGAACACCCCTCCCCCCAGACCCCTAATGGCGAAGGTTGCGCCGCAAAGAGACACCCCCTG